>NC_133802.1:25998300-26298300 GCF_043250625.1 Sebastes fasciatus | reverse complement strand
ATTAATCCAGATGTGAGACAAACCAGGGTTTTTCATAAACAAGCCACACAACCTTAGACTGTTTGTATCTGCTTCAACGAGAGCAAAGCAAACAGATAAAATGATTTTTTTTTAAAGAAAACTCAGAGTTAACGAGTTTCTGTACAAATACTAGATATCCAGTCTGCCCAGCTGTTCTGCACTCCGCCAGCTGGAGAGAGCTGTCCACAATCTCTCTCAGGAGGATCATCTCTTTTTGTGCTAACATTCATTAAAGTACTTTTGTTTTTAGGAGTGAAACTCTTGACTTGCTGTTGATCGTTGATATGTTGGCAAGTCTCCTTTTTTACTACAATCAGCATCAGAAGAAAAACTAGAATTACCGCCTCGTGGTTGTATGCCTCCCTTAACCAGTCAATTTGCAGTTTACATGCATATCAGTCCAACATGTCATCACATCATCATTTTATCCTGTTGGACATTTGTATGAAATTGTCATGATTGGAATATGAATTCTTGAGTCCAAGTGGACGTTTGTGCCAAATTTGAAGAAATTCCCTCCATGAGGCGTTTATAAGAGATCACAAGAATGGAACGGACAGACGGAAAACATAACGCCTCCGGCCACGACTAACGCCAGCACCAAAGCATAAAAACATATGGACGGATTATGAGACAACAGGCCCCCCCGGGCCCAGACGTGGGAGGTGTCCCCCACCCCTCCTATATGAGATGCGAGACACCAGAAGACGGACATTTTGTAATGTCTCTTTCCTCCGGGCCCGTCCAGTATAATCCATCCTCTGACATCCAATCCAGCTGGACAGCAGAATATCTAACACGTTACATTATCTTACACAGACATGAATAATGCTTTCTTTTTCTAATCATGCTATAATGAGTGAGATTAATAATAATAATGTAAATCTTGAGGGTTCATATTGTCAAATTCCCATCGTTCACACAGCAAATCCACTCTCTCTCACTTTCTTTTGTAGTTCATATGGCTTTAAGTGTCTGTACATATCCATACACTCATACACATGATGATGAATGTACATGTATTGTTATGTTACATTTACTCTGTGTTATTTTGGATTTCATCTCCGTTACCCCAACACAGGTGGTGGTTCAGTTTAATCTGGGAATTAAATATTCTCTAATAAATGTCATTTTATAGAGTGAGACATTTAACTCTGCAGGAGTGACTTTAGTCTTTCCAGGTTCAGATTTACATGCAGGCAGCCGGGTGGTTCGGTAACGAGCAGGTCATTACTACTTAAATCTGATCGTTCAGATTGCAGCTCACACTCTCCAGCGAAGTGTCATATGGTGCCTTCAAATGGGGTCGTGTTTACCGCGTTCCCGAGAAGGGTCCATACGAACGCCCTCCCCTCTTGTGGTATTCACGACCTCGTAGGTGGAACGTTTGTGACGTGTTTGTTGACGTTGGCAGAAATGGCGGAGGCCTCGGAAGTAAATTTTTCGGTGCATAATAAGTTAATATCTTCTAATTTTAGTCGTATATTGTTTTTCTTCGTAATCTTATAATATGTCTGATGTCTAATGTTGATATTCCCAACTGCCTCATCTATTTCCTCTGTGATTATGCCTTTGCATTTCCTGCTAGCTTGTTAAATTGTTAGCCTCGGTGGCTTCTAGACACCGACAGTAGCGTCCATGTTGCAGTTGCCTAGCAGCGGCGTTCTCCCGACTTAACCACGTGAACGCCGAGCATATTGTGTACACAACTTCCCGTGTTGCAAACACGAGCTCACGAGTTTCATTTGAAGAGTCCAAAATCACATACTGTGCTCTACATATTCAATATGTGTACCATCGTTCAACATGCTTCACTTGTGTGAATAAACAGTAGTGTGTATCTTTCCGGACGCACTGAGCAGTAATTTATGTCATCACTTCCTGTAGAGCCTGTAACCATGGTAACCCGTGCCAACGACAGTTTTTGAGAATTTATTTCTGAAATATATATTACACCTATCAAAGTGAAATGTTATACTTACAATTAAATTGAAGCGTTATTGACTTTACAGAGCTCTCCGTCAACGTCTCTTATGAAAGTGGTCGTCACTTCCGTATTGCATTGTGGGATATTGATGTCGTAGTGTACTATTGGTTACACACTAAAAAAAATCTCACATACTGTTTGAACGTACTAAATAGCATGTTAGTGTGGAATTTCAGACACAACGTGAATCTATGTGAGCTGCTAAACCCTGACCTTTGACCTGCATGTGGAGGGGAATTTTTTTTTTTCTCTATTTGCTCAGCTTTGTAAAGAATAAGATAAACGAACTAGAGGATGAGTAATCAGATATTGGCACCACCAGTAAACCTCAGCTAAGACTTAGCAGCCAGCACAGTTAGCCAAGCTGCATATAAACATTCAGTTCAGTGTTCGTGTCCTCCAGCTGCTCTACGTTTTCTTTTAGAGTGAATTCACCGTGGACTGTTAATCGCACTGTACAAATTAAGACGACCTCCATTCATTCATCTGTTGCCGTGCAGGAGACGTGGTTTCTTTTCTGATCCGTTCCACTCTGCTGTCGAGGAAACATCCGTTTTCTAGTAGTTGTCTTGATTTATTCCAGTACATAAACCTTAAGTAGAAGGTTAACGGGAGAGTAACGGTGATTATTATCTTGACCAATTTAACCAAAAGTTAAACCAACCTATATTCATTTTTTTGATTGTTTAAAAGAAAAGAAAAAAGCATCCTCAAGGTTCGTCTTCAGTCAAAAGGAGCGTTCACATCCCTGATTTCCCTGTTGACTGGGCGTCCATCCGTGTCCGTAAATCCATCAATGGGATTATTAGGTTTTACTTCATGTTGTTTCTACCCATATTTACTCATTAATGACACATCCAGAGGCTCAGGAGGTTAGAGTTTGATTGCAAAAAGACGTTGAACATTCAGATTGGATGTGTGAGTTTGTGGGGGACCATTGTTTTACACGTACCAGCTCTCTGGCGTTGCGATTGGTCGGGAATAAAATGGTTCTTGTGCTCTAAACGATGCCGGGGAAAGAGAGACGGGAAACGTTTGCTGGTTGTTATGTGACGAAATCACACATGATGAGACTTAAAGGAACAGCGTGTAACATTTAGGGGGATCTATTGGCAGAAATGGATGTTTTCTTTAGTGTATAATCGCCTGAAAATAAGAATTGTTGTGTTCTCGTTAGCCGTTTGTATTTACATAAGGAGTGGGTCGTGTTCACGGAGCCAGCCGCCATGTTTCTACAGTAGACCAGAACGGACAAACCAAACACTGGCTCTAGAGAGGGCCATTCACGTTTTTGCGAAGTTCTCCTACACGCTTGGCCCACGGGAGAAGTTTCAGTTTGTTGCTGCTAGATGCCTCCAGATTCTACACACTGCCCCTTTAAGTGAAGATTTAAAAAAAAAAAAGACCCGAAGACTCAGTTGACATCAAGCAGGATGCTGTTTGAGAGAAGTGACGGGCGTTTGGATTGGAGTCTTTCCAATCTGCGCTGGGTGTGTCGGTCCGTTTAAAGATGATAATGATGATGATGAAGGCAGTGAGATGAAGATGGTTTATGTGGATTCTTAGTATTTCTCTCCATTTCATGACAGGCAGGTCATTGCAGGTTATAGAGGACGAAGAAGAGGAGGAGGAGGATGAGGATGAAGGCCATCAGTAGATGTCGGGCAGGTCTTGGTAGTTCCTACTGAAGTAGCCGCCGGTGTAGAGCCAGCCCTGGGAGTTGGTGTACGGGTTGGTGCCCATGTTGAACCACCTGAGAGACACAAACACAGATTAACAGCTGCAGAACTGATAACGCATCACAACATGTGCAGTACAATCCAAAAACGGCTGTTGTGTAATCTTTATTGTTTACTCTTTAATTTGTACCATCTGTATGTTTAATTCAATGTAACACTGAAAGTTAGTATGTGTGTGTTTCCCACCTCGTAGTCCACTCCTCCTCATCCTTGGCTCTCTCCTTTCTGGAAGCTCTCTGTTTGTCCTCCAGTCTCTCCTTCTGCTGACTGGCCTCATCTGCAAAACAACAACACACACAATGTTTGCCGATTGAACCATTTAGCTCAGTAAAAGAGACTTGTGCTGGAATACATTTATAATTTCAAGCTAGTAAAGTTGTTTTGCCTCTTTCTTGATGACGTGAGACAGTGACACAGACAGCCAGCAGGTGGCAGCATTGTCTTATTACTGTCTACTCTTTGTATCCCATCAGAAGTCATTTAAGAAACTCAGATGTGTTATTCAGCAGAAGAAATGTAAAATCGCAGGAAAGCTATTTTTTCCACTTTACTGAGAAGATAATCTGTACCATCAGTCAGCTGTAACTTCTAATTACACTTATCTTTTTATGGTTCAGCAGGGCATTGCTGCCTAACATGTAACAGTAACAGTAAGGGACTTTTAAATCGATTTTACCCATGTTGCCACTCTCCATGGCTCTGATGTCAGGCCTGAAGCGACAGTCTGTCGAGGCCACGATGGCCTCCATGCCAGGCTCCATCTCATTGAGAGACATGGCAAAGTTGGTGAAGTTGTACATCTGGGGAAGGAAGAAGAGAGGGAGTTAGGGATATTAAGTGTGTGTGTGTGTGTGTGTGTGTGTGTGTGTGTGTGTGTGTGTGTGTGTGTGTGTGTGTGTGTGTGTGTGTGTGTGTGTAAATGTAGTCTTTAGAGAAAATGCTAAATTTAGGCACATTTATCTGTTGTGACTTAGGGCGCGTTCACAAGCCAACATTTAGTCAATTTGAATCAAACCCTGGTGCGGTTCGTTTGGGGCAGTTCAACGTAGTAATCGTACTCTGGTGCAGACCAAAACAACCGGTCTGAAATTGATTGCAAGAGGTGGTCTCTGACCGTTTCCAAGCTAACCCTATTGTGGTTTGATTGCAGTGAGAACACAATCTGACTGACGGTGTGCTTTTATGTTCATACCGAAGCAGAGTGTGCCGGTCTGGAGTCTATCCTCCACAGCAGAGTGCTTCCTGGTACAACAGAAACCGTCTCCTGGACTTCGGGCATGTCGTCTGCGTCATCGTTCTCCGCACCCTCCTGCTCCTCCTGGAAATAAAACACTTCATTGTAACTGCTGTCTTTCACTCACTGAGACAGAAGCATAAGATGTTGAGAAGAGATGCAAGCAACAGTTTTAAAGAAACAACAGGTGTCAATTCTAACTTGTTCTCACATTTTTGTGCTTCTTGGTGTCTCCTCTCTTCTCTGACTTCTTGTGGGCCTCGTAGGCCTGAGGGTCGACGCTCCACATACACTCGGTCCACTTCCCATAGATGACACAGTGCTTCTTTTTACTGGACAGACAGAAAGGCAGAAGAACACAGAGGGGAGAAGAGGAAGTAGAGGAAGAATGGGAGGAAGAGGAGCAAGATGAGGAAACGAGGCAGGAGAAGACAAAAAGGGGAGAAGAAAGAGGAAGCAGAATGGGGAAGAAGAAAATTACAAAAAAGCACAAGAGGCCGACCAAGACAAAGAGGAAAAAATGTGAGTGAAAAACAAGGACAACAAACATATGCTATAAAATAATAGAATATGCATACTGTAGGTGACATACTGTCAGAGTAAACTCTAACCTCTTATCCTGGATGTATCCCTCCACTTTGTGCAGCTCCTTGCCAAACATCCCACAGGGCTTGAAATTCAACACACACTTGTCTCCAGTGCTGCGGCAGAAAAAAGAAGAAGAACCATCAACATCTCTTCTATTTTTAGCTTTTTTCTCTTAAACAGAGATTTCTGATCTTCAGGAGAAAAGAGTGCTTCTACTAATTTAAATTAAGAGCATCATTATAATATAATTCAATTTAAATCCTCCTCAGTTTTGAGGTGTTGTGAAAAAATCCGGGCAGGAATGCTGAAGAGCTCTGGACAGTCGTGGGTGAAGACCGGGGAGAGTGTGTGTGTGTGTGTGTGTGTGAGGCTCAATGATGTTGTAGTTGCTCTAGTAGTGCCAATAAAGGTCACGGAGCCTCCATGTTGTTGTTTCATAAATATAGGTGCAACTCAACACGTTCCGCACAACGTGATTGGTTGACGCCTTTATTCGCGGTGCGAAAGCTCTGAAAAATCAACCTTGTTTCAAAAAAAGTGTCTCTTTTTTGCCGCGTAATATTCACATTCTGTGTGAAAGTATTCCTGAAAAAAACACAACAGTTTGAAAAAAGTATACTGACGTGCGAATTAATCGTACGAAAAAAACTGACCCTGGTGTGTAATGGCCTTTAGAGTCAAAGAAAGAAAATGAATCCCAACAAATGTAAGAATTGTTTGTGTAAAAAGTAATTTATCAAGCAAAACTGACAACAAATTAGCTGGTTCAAGCTTATCAAATGAGAATTTGCTGCTTTTCTTTGTTTTATATCATTTGTAAATTTGGCGTTTGGACAGTTAGTCGTACAAAACAAGCAATTCACAGCCGTCAGCCGTGTGTTTGGGTCACCATAGGTTTACCATGTCAGTTATTTTAATAACAAACTGCACTTATGCCAACAAATGCTATGTGATAAATGCTATGAAAAGGAAATAAATGCACAATCACAGACTACATCTCTCATGTATAGCTCACCTGTGGTTGACGATTTCCACTGTGCCGTATTGCTCTATCCACAGTTTGCCCAGGATGATGTTGTGAACGCAGCAGTAAGGGTTACTCCATGTGTACGCCTCAGCGTGTCTAGAGAAGAGGATGGAAAAGACGGAGGGATGAAGGACAGTTAAAGAATGGAGCAGAAGAAAATGAAAGCATGACAGAGGGGATAAAGACAAGACCAGAGAAAAGAAGATGAGGAACTGATTTTGGATCAGAAAACTGTTTTATGAACACACACACATTGTTTTGCACTCACTTGAGTAGCTCTAGCGTGATGGTCCCTTTGGGCTCCGCCTCGACGCTCTTGCCCCAGAACTTGAGTTTGGGGTAGATGGAGCCGTGGAAGACAAAGTCCCCGACCAGACTCTCTGCATGGAAGGCACTGACTGGGGGATGATGGGATACCTGCTCCGATACCAGCCGGAAACCCTGATCCTCTCTGGAGAAGGCAGTGGAGAAATAAACTGTTAAAACCGAGTGACCTTAAAACACACTAAGCGTGTGTGTATGTGTTGTTGTGTGTGTGCGTGCGTGCGTGCGTGTGTACCTGGTGAGTTCATAGGTCTCTCCCAGCAGAGGGTTGAAGGGTTTTCCTGTTCTGTCCCACTGAGATGCAACTGCTGATACAGCAAAAGCAGCTACTGCCTGAAGACAAACAATTTACACATCATGTTAGTGAGTGTATGAGAGTGTGTTTGCATGACAATATCTGTATGTGTGTGTGTTTCTATTTCAATGTATGTTGTATGTTCTCATATTAATCCTTTGGAGCTGGGCTTAGTCAATGAGTGTGTGTGTTTGTGTTTGTGTGTCAGGGTTTCCATGCAAGTCGGTTGATTGATTAAATCCACTGGGGGGGATCAGTGGGTTTAGTGCGGACCTCCATAACAAATTAAATTACCTTGATCTTTGGTCATTTATATTATGTAGCTCATGTATTTCTTTAATCACACCACCAGTGCAACTGTTTACATTCACTGACTGTTATTAACTGAGCATGTCGGAGTCAAAACTGCAATTGAAATTACTTATTTAGGTTTACTTACCAAGTACTGATTGCTGAACCTTTCTGTCTTATTTGTGGGGCTCCCTTTGTTTACATTATTTAATATATTGTATTGTGAAATTGTGTCTTTACTTTTATTTATTTTTTTGTAATTTCTTGCTAATAAAATGAAAAAAAAAGGGATTAAATGTGTTCAAGTGTGTCAGTGCTCATAAAAGAATATCAAAACGTGCATACAGATGCAAGCATTCTTCAATTTAATGGGACATTTGACTGGCAGCAGCTACAACACATACAGTCTGTGGTGTGGTGAAGTCGAGCGCAGTGTATTTGATGTAGCTGGAAGTTCAGCGTGCCGAAATGCCACCACAACGTTTAAAAGAAAGTACTCTAATGGTATCGGTATAACTTTAAGCATATTGGTATTGGTACTGGTGTTTTTGAAACGATACCCAGCCCTAGCTATCACTTGTATGTGTATGTGTCCTTCAGTGTTCTACGGAGCATGTAGATGACGTGTGTGTGTGTGTTTGTGTGCGTCTGACCTGCATGCGGTCTATGGAGTCGGGCAGCGAGCAGGCTCTGTTGATGAGGTACGTGTGTTCCATGTATTCAGTGATTCTCTGCAGGAAGCTCAGAGGCTCGTTGAAGGCGATGGGCATCGTGATCTTAGACAGTTCCTGTGAAAAGCACAACATGAAGTCTGTAGTTCAGATTTGACCCCTGACTAACAGAATATGTTCCAAATCATTATTGATGCAATAAACAAGGTAATGTGATCACATCACTACAAATATGACACAGCACCGATCCTTACCAGTCCGATGCATTTCTTCAGGATGCTCCAGACACTGACAGTGTTCCTGGAAAACATGGCCGCTGGTAATGACGTCCTGAAATCAAAGAAAATAAGAAATAACTGCATGTTCTCCATTCATGCCTACCCGCACACATACACAGCTTCCCCAATATTTGACATATTTTCTCCATCAGGATCAGCTTCGAGACATCTCAGGATCAACTGATAACCTAAAGGTTGTCAAACGACTTCCTTTAAGTCAACCCTCCGACACCCGCCGACTTTACTATGTTTAAGAGGTTATAGCAGGCTCAGTCTTGAAGCTGAAGATACTGGTATCATATGAAACTACAAAACCTAAGGAATCCGTTGGTACCAACTATGTCATAGTAGCGTGTCGGGAAGGAGGCTAAATAACGCTCCAAAGTTAGGCTACAATTTGGCGAGGAAAAAACTGGCATGGCCATTTTCAAAGGGGTCCCTTGACCTCTGACCTCAAGATATGTGAATGAAAATGGGTTCTATGGGTACCCACGAGTCTCCCCTTTACAGACATGCCCACTTTATGATAATCACATGCAGTTTTTTGCATGCAGTGCAAATGTGGTATTTTCGCCTATTCTACAAATGGTGTATTTGAATATTTCTAAAGTAAACAGTTACAGGAATTACATAAATTGGGTATCACTGGAAGGCTGAGACTTTTGTGGATTCAATGAGTCCAATTGTATTCATGTGTGATGATGTTAGTCCACATAGTAGCCTTTTGTTATGGTGAGACCAGTTTTTGAAACTCGACGTCACCGGATAAAATGACCTGTTGTGACCTCTAGGATAATCACAGCCGGATGAAACATTACAACCACAAACTAGAGACCTGGGGCATTATGTCTGGGTCTCTTAAGGTTAAAAACACATCGTATCGGTTTCATCAGCCACTCTGATACTGACAGCAGGCTTTCTTCTCTCTGTCAGTATCAGTAGCAATAGTATCTGATCTAACAAACTGAACAGAATGAAAACCAAGGTTGTAGATAAGCTGAGCATGTGGTCCATCAGGTCTGTTAGCAGGCCTGAAGACACAGAAATGCTACAGATTAGACTGGAAAACTACAAAAGAAATGTCAAGAAACAATTCAAGCATCTAACATCATATTCTGATGATTGTGGAAAGACCAGAACAGATTTTGTTCACATGAAAACGTCAAGGCACACTTTCCTAGAGTGGCTCGGTGGGAGTGAATAGAGAAATTATAAATTTCCACTCTGTATGTCGTCACTGCAAAGAAATAAAAGTAGTTTGGTAGCAATAACATGAGTCTATGGAGCAGAGAGATGGATAGCTGTCAGAGCTGGCCGATGCCACGCTATGATTGGCCAGTCTCCATTGGCCAGGGGCGGGACTTAGCGAAGGGTAGAAGAATAGGTTATAATAACAACATGAAAATAAAAAAATAAAAAATACAAAGGGGGTTCATCAAGTGGCATAGTCACAAAAAAACATTCAAACCCAGTGAGTACAAGTTTTGACCGTGCCCAACACATCATACTGGTTTCAGTGGGAGGCTTCCGGACACGACGTGACGCAGCGACAGACATGTAAACACACTCTGCAGCTGGAATGTGGCGCAGCAGGAATGCAGCAGTACCTGTGTTTCTTGATGCCGTTCTCCTGTGGCACCGATCCGTTGTTCTTCTGACTGCTGCCGTCAAACACCAGCGCATCTTTGAAACTGGCCTCCGACACCCCTTCATACGACTCGTCCGAGTCCAGGCCTGTGGGGCGAGAAAATGGGACACAATTATAGTAACAATTAGAACGACAACTCTTGCAACAGCCGATGTTCTGTGCAGAAAACCTGCTTTTTAACCAATATAACAAAAAGCAACAGGTTTAAACACATAGAGACACATATTGGGCTCTATGATTTTGCTGGCAGTTGATGTTTGGATCAAATTTGAATATTGTCTGCGACTGTTTAATGTTGCAAACTAAACACATTTGCATGCTGTTTTGCATTAGGAACTTCTTGCCTGCGTTTAACTGGCAAATTGTATCGATTGCCTGTTAACTGTTTACAATGACTAACTTCTTCACTGACACAGCAGTGGCTCACTTTAAACACTCTTTTGTAATTCATGGTCATGATTCCAAAGTTTCAAGATACAATATATGTTAGGCTAAAAAATGGTAAAATGCATAGAAACTGGTGCAGCCATATGGAACCACGGCACCTTGTTTGAATAGTTGAAATAGCTGCAATAAAATGAAGAAAATTAAATAAAGTACACTGTATACCTGAATTCAAAAGAATGATGAGAAGAGACAAAAAAATAAATTAGAGCAACAAGATATTATTGTCACATTGCAAAACTACACCAGTCACCTAAATAGACACACCTACAGTTTGAACTGGCAGGTTTCCAGACAGTGTAGTGTTTAAATATTTATTTCTCTTGATGTCAGTCTACTTGTTTTTACTATTTGTTGTAAATAAAGCTGCATTCTTTGGCCTGACAACAGTAAACCTGCATGTGTCTGAATAGAACATAAATCAGAACATAAACATGGCATGTAGTATTTATTAGCATTTAGTGGTGCAGGGTGGAGTTGCGGTGAACTTGAGGTGGGGCCTTAACAACAGCTTAAAATAGACTGACGTGTTTATCATTTAGTAAACACGTCTACCCACCTGTCATAGTATGTTCAAGGTACTAGGTGTGTACAGTATTCTCACCATATTAGGTGAGCCATTTTATATATAGACGTGACGCAAATGCCTCTCACAAGAATATATAATGGGAAGATGAACAGAACTAGGTGCCCAAAATCCGACAACTATTTTGATAAACGATTAATCGGTTTGAGTGATTTTTTTAAGAAAGAAAAAGTCAAAACTATCTGATTCCAGCTTCCTAAATGTGAATATTTTCTGGTTTCTTTACTCCTCTATAACAGTAAACTGAATATCTTTGAGTTGTGAACAAAACAAGACATTTGAGGATGTCATCTTGGGCTTTGGGAAACACCGATTGACATTTTTCCCCATTTTCTGACATTTTATAGACCAAACAACTAATCGATAAAATAATCAACAATGAAAATAATGGTTGGTTGCAGCCCTCCTTCATTGTAAATGAAACACTACATAATTACAAACATTTTGTGATGCACAGACCAGAGGAGAGTACTAATCCTCCAATCACAAACCAAAAACAATGCCATTTGCTGTAAATCTTCATTTATGCATTTATAATATATTGTACAAATACACAGTAATTTGACAATATCCTCCAAACCTCTGTAGCTGCCATTAAGCAACCTAAGAACAGAGCTCTGTGATGAAAAGATAATAATTTAGTCTTGCTTTCTACAACTACAATGTTGGACATTTAATAACTGTTTAATATTAATTCTGAAAAAAAAAATCACCAAGAAATGTCTTGACATTTTAAATTACACCTGTTATGTAAAATTGGAGGTCCATTGAGGAATTAAAAAACTAGACAATAAGGCCAAGCTGGAAGCCACCTGGTACCGATCCCAGCTACCTCTGTGCACATGTACTAATGAATAATACATCTGACCTGGTCTGCATCTGCCTCAGATTAGTAAGATGATCATAATAATGACACAAAGACAGGCAGACACACACACATACTGAATCTTTTATTTATATCTCAATGAAAACAACAACCTGCGTAAGACATAATAATAGCAACATAATGATTGTACGTCAGACGCCCAGCAATATCACAAAACAAGGACACAACTGACAGGAAAGGTACAAAAACAATGATGCTATTGACAGCTGACGGAGAACAACACCCTGGTTTTGCCCTGCCCTTCAACCCAACGTCAATACTCAAGCTATTCAATGGACACAAGAGGCTGGTAACTTTCTACCACAGTAAAATGTTCACCGCCACCAAAATCCATGTTGTCTACTAAGCTCGTATTTGTCATAATCATATCCCAGGATTCACTGCTGTTCACAACACTATAGGACTTTACATAACAAGTCAGTATTTCTCAGAATGAGTGAAATCCCTCCAACTTCAGAGTGTTTCAGCAAGTTCCAAAACCAAGAGGACCAAGGATGAAACGCTCTCCATAAAAACACATCTGTTCAAAGTTCATCCCTCCTCAGTCTGGTGAGTCAGACCCCTGGAATGCTAGTGCTAGCGCTAATGCTACGCCTCCCATAGTAAATAGTCATGATGACACTGGAAGGACTCAAAACTCATGTACAACATCCTCGTGAGTCATAGCAACTCTATTAGGATTGTTTTCAGCACGTCTTTTGTAAAACGTGCAGCTCAAAATCAAGCAATCTGATTGGTTCATAGCCGTGATATAATGCTGATATGACGCGTTTAACCTTTGCACCTTCAGTATCACTCCACGGATGACAAAAAAACATTAGACTCATGGTTGCTTAGCGACAGGGTCACGGGGGATCACTTCGGCCAACACGGCACAGGTTACAGATAAACAGCAACAACAAAGTTAGCAGCTAAAACCCGCAAAAACGACATGCAGCGCTGCGCAAAGAGGAGGTTCCACAATGTGCCCAGAATATGCAAGAAAGCAGGAACGCAGCAGAAAACACATAAACAACTGCCTCCTCCAAGCAACACACATCCTGTGACCTCCACCTAACAAAAATACAAGCAGATATCAAAATCCTCCTACTGACACTGGACAGTTTCTCAGTGGTTGCACAATAAATGACAACATACAATAATGTAAACAAAGAGCTAAATAATGAAATCAATATAACGCTGGCCTGGGACGAAAAAAGCAATATTCTAGCTGCTACTGTATGTTCCATAGCAACCACTGCCTCGGTATGTGCAGTCAGGAGGGCCTATCTATTAATAAATTGGAATATGTCTATAACTTTCATATTGCCATACTAGATGACCGTTTTATAAAAGCAATAGCTCACTTCAGACCGTGATATGTTGTGATTATATCTAAAGGGGCGCTGTTCGGCCCGACGTGAAGCGGCCTGTCGTGAGCTATTGCTTAATTAGCGAGTGCATGGATATCAGGCCCTTCGTGACAACTGTAACATTAGCATGCATGGCATCCCATAGGTGTTGACTTGTCTAATCTCTCCACAGTAGCAGAAATCTGACACCAATTAATCATAAATACAGGTCAGGATTCGTTTGACTACCTTCCTCAAGACAGGATGTCAGATAAAGAGTGTTAAGAGCTGATTTTCACAACTGATACCCCCACTACATCCTGCTGGATAAAATAAAATGTCACGCTGTAATTGAGCACTTATTCTAAAAAAAACACACTCAAATTGAACTAATAGCTTTTTCCTCTGTCTAAACAACCATACAGTCTCCCAGAATCCAGGGTGTTGTTGACATCGCTGATCACGACCGCAAGACAGCAGAGCTCTGAATTATTGAACTAATCATCAGACTAAGGCAGCTTAGGTTCCACTGGATGGTATTCTGCTTCTATGATGGAGACAAAAACAGACTATCTAATTAGGGCCGACAGCCTCTCGCAGCACAAACGGTGTCATAATCTCTGATCTGCAAAAATAGGCCTGCAGAGACTTTCTGTGCAGCGTACTGAGACTGAATACTTTCAATGTGGACAAGACATTAATGGCTTTATTTTATAAATCTTTTATTGAGTCTTCTGGGCGGAGGTACAGGTCACCCAGGGTAAAAAAGCACAAATTTCCTTTGTTCCAAGTCCAATAAATGAACTTAATTTGTACTGAACCTTGACTGCACTTCTCAGCAGCACTTTATCATGGCTACTATTACAATGGTTTTACACTTTTAACAGACATCTATTTTTTTTTTTATTTGGTTGTTTGCTGTAACTGTTGTGATTAATGCCTCATGTCCTCTTGTATGTTGTGTTTGTGTTTTTGCTCTCTATTGTAAACCAGATTTCCCCTCGAGGGACAATAAAGATGAACTGAACTGACAAAATAAGATCCTAATAAACATAATCAATACACTACAAAATTACAGAAATACAGATTTCTGGCATCCCTCAGGCATTTGGTCTCCTAACAGCATTAGTGATTTATCTCTGAGGAAGAACTTTCTATTTTTGAACCAGCACAAAAAAATTATCACAAACAAACTGCAGCAACGTTTTGTCTTTTCATTGAGAAAGATCTTTAGACCATCCGCAAAATATCTTCATCAAATAAAAGCCAGCACATTAAGATTTTGTTTTTCAAACTAGGGATGTCACGAGAACTGAAATGTCCGTATCAAGTCAAAGCCGGTACTCGTTTTTCTGCAGTACCTCCTTAATAATGCTACATTGTGAACAACAAATCCGTTTGAAATCAGCAGGTGGAGAGCTAGTTAACGTTAGCTGTTAGCAGCCGGTAAGCAGCACAGTCCTGCATGGAGCTAACAGCTAACGGGAGGTGTCATTGAGTGACATTATGATATATTCAGACTCCATTCAGTAAAAATGAGTATTGGGCGAAGGTAAATTCTAACGTTATCATGATGTGTTCAAATTTAATCTTGTAAAATGTAGTTTTTGGCAAGAAACGTATCGATAATTGTGGAATTTTAGTGGTATTGGTATCGATTACTAAATTTCTGGTATCGCGACATCACAAACACGCACACTCTCACCTGTGACGGCGTCGTAGAACTCATCCTCATTGTTCATCTTCTAGAGTCAAAGCCGACCGGTCGTGTAGGACAGATGTACAACTTCTAGCACATGTTCCTGTCGGTGGCGACCCCTCAGAGCTCCTATGGAGGGAGACCTGTCAATCAAGGTCCCTCTGGAGTGTCACCACGGCAACAGCACAATGTCTGTTCAATATCCAGGGGACAAAATCCTGAATTGTGACGGATGGTTTGACCACAGAAGAACGACACCAGGAGATGTCAATCAGAGCAGATCTGCTGTTTGAGTCACCGACAGCGTGTGGACAGCTGATGTAACTTCAGAGTTCAGGTTGTGTTTCCTTGTCTTTGCTGAGAGAAGCAGATTAGTGACCTGTAGAGACAAAAAAACAACAACATATAAGTCTTGAGTTACTGTAAACCAAGAGTGTTTTTTTACCATGACACCTGTGTTGCCAAGAGACAAAGTCAGGACTGAAATCAAGTCTGTCTATTAAGCAGTATTGTGAAAAATGATATATTTGAGGAAAATACACAATGGGAAATCATACTATAATTTATTAGTCCACTCTTGAGCGATAATATATGTATAGTAGAGCTAAACAAATAGTCTGCCTTATATTGTTGTTCAGTATATACTGAATATACTGTAAACTGACATGAATATAGGGGTGGAACTAACGGTTACTTTCATTGTCGATTAATCTGTTGATTATTTTCTTGATTAATCGATTAGTTTTTTGGTCTATAAAATGTCTTGTTTTGTCCACAACTGAAAATTATTCAGTTTATGGTCATAGAGGAGTAAAGAAACAAGAAAATATTCACATTTTAGAAGCTGGAATCAGAGAATTTTGACTTTTTTTTTTCTTAAAAGATTACTCAAACTGATTTATCGATTATCAAAACAGTAGGCGATTAATCGAATAGTTGACAACTAATCGATTCATTTTTGCAGCTCTACATACATGCATATACTGTACATATCCACCTATGTCATGAATATAAAGCAACCTGTTACATTAATCATTCAATATTTATTCCAGCATTTTTGCACTCTGCACCATTGCTTTACTGTATTATTGTTTACAATTTACAGAAACAGCCTGACTTATAGACATTGTATGCCGTACCATTTATATATATTGTCATGCTTCTTTACTCTTGTTGTCCTTGTATTTCTGTTTCTGTGTATGTCCAATGAGAGCAAAACAACCAGAGTCAAATTCCTGGTATGTGAACTTATACTTGGCCAATAAAGCTGATTCTGATTCTGATAACCAGGAGGCGTTTTATTTGGTTGGACAAAGACAAAGTTGGCCTAAAAATATTAGTCATAATCCAGAGTGTTATTTTACTGTCAATTTTCATATGACACAAAAGGGTCATTCCCAACTATCTAGGCTACCAGCTGAAAATCTGCTTAGTCTGGCTGAGTGACAGTCGTGTCCATCATGGCCCACTGAGTGCAAACAGAGAGTTTTCTAGTCCAGTAGTTACATAATTGGGACAGCACTACCACAGGCATTCTGGGTCTTTGTTACTTTCTGTTTGGTACATTGGCTCTTCATCATTTTAAACCCAAGACCCCGATGGCCTTTCATTTTCTAATTCCAAAATAACAAGTTAGAATTTCAGTATAGTTACGAACGGTTCTTAACAGCATAATCTCAAAAATCAGGACAGTAACAGCAGGTTCCAAATTACAATTGAAAAAATTAATTTTTTAGTCTTCAATGTCATGCCTTTGACGTTTGTTTTCAGACATCCTTGTTGGGCACTGTACTCTCTCTCTACATGTTAGCTAATCAATTCAAAACAGGACAATGACCACGTAGGAAACAGGTTTCTGATTGGCTGTTTGTTTCGCTTGCTCCAAGTTGCAAAAATAAATCTGGATCGCACAGCCTTCGTCTCATTTTGTTGGACGCTAAAATTTCTAGGCAGGCTTTTCTTTTGAGTTGACCAGAATCTGGTAACTGAGCAAGTGATGCACATTTTTCCTAGGGGTGTAAATCACAAGTTTCATTACAATACAATATTATATTGATTCTTTGGACAACAGTACAATATTTGCTAATATCACAAAGTCTGCCACGATACGATTTCGATTCAATTCAGGGGCCTGCGATCGATATACTTATTTAACACAGTTGCATGTATATAAACTTGCAAAAAGCAACTAAAATATGATTTGACAATTTGAATACTGGCTCTGTAGGAAGGAGGTGCGATTGGATGGAAATGGTGACACACGTGACTGGGAATTTCAAAATAAAGGCGTATCTTAAAGATGATAATTGGTACCAATGTTTTCACTTTGTTGATCATTGAATTGATATAACAGTCCAGATCAATATATTATTCACCCCTAATTTATCTCTTTAGCATTTGGCTAAATTAGCTTTTTAACATTTAACCTTTGGTTGAACTGGCCTTAACAATGTATGTCATAGAGCTATTCATAGATGACATTTTCTCACTTCCTCATCCTGTTGAATGTCAATGAGTAAAGGTGATAGGATGATAATCAGTGAAGGTGGAACCAACATAATCCCTCAACTCATTATACAGGGAGAAGTGACGCTACCAGTCGTCAGCCCTTAAACTCAAATAGCATTTTAAAAGGAAATGCTTCACTGTGCTGGCAGCAGATCACATTGTTCTGCTGTATAAAAAGGTAATATCTAATTTCTATCGCTTACTCATTGTTTGGTATCACTGCCCACTTCACCATATTCACAGAATACAATCCATGATTTATCCATTTGTTTCTCTCACCACTATGACCCCCATGTCTGACGTTAGTAATGCTACGAGGAAACACAATTGGCATGACATATTTTCATTACAATGACACAGCCCACATGGCAAATACGACAAATGTTGACTTTGACTCATTGTTAGTAGAAAAAGCTCAGTAGTAGGCTAGACACAATCACCCAGCAGTTTCTAACACACAGTAAAGCTAAATCCAGTTCTGTATGTACTTCATCTGAAGTTATACACGGCTCTAAACATCAGGAGTAGAGCTGGATATCAAATACTTTTTGGGACCAAAATGTGTCAAATGAGTATCGAAGATGTGTCAAGCATCAAAAGTTAGCATTGAATGGTTGGTCAGATTGTTAGGGTTTTTTGACTAATTTCTATACAAATATCTCCTGATATGTATTTCTTTATTTAACACTGATACAATGAGCAGTTGGGCATATTTTTTTTTAATGAAAAAAGGGGTAAATATATGTTCATATTCTCCTAATTAAGTGAAAAAGATTTTGTTTTGGTATCGGCCCCGAAACTCAACACAGAAAATAATACCTAGCCCTAATCATGACAGAAGTTGTGTATTTATTTATTCTTATATTATTCTTTTTTTTCAAACTGTGGCCAATGAAGACTCCATAGAGTTTTCCCTGTAAAAATAGTTTTTTTCTTAGTATTTGTCCTGACCACTTCAATGTTTGCCTAAACTAAATAACAAAACCCGTAATACGTGGATTGTTATTCCATACAGTAGGTCTGCTGAACAAGTTTCAATAGTCTCCCTTCTCACCACAGCTTCTAAATTTGCAATGTTCATGTTTACATTTTGAGCAGTAACATACTTAGCATGCAAATGTTTGAAACCCTAGAAAGGGGAAGCTAGAGGATGAAACAAAGGAAAAGTTTATGCCTGAAATGAAATATTACTGAGCATTGTTGAGTCCGTATTCCTATCTTTGGATAAAGTTTTATTGTCTTTTGGTTTGGCTACTCCATTGTTTCCAATACTGGTCAAACCCAATCATCAAATGTTGCCCTGTGTGTTTAAAGTGGAGCGTTACAAAATCTTAACATACCTGCAGTGAAAATAAATCCCAAAAGAGACAAATCCTTTTGTACAGGTATTCATTTCTGAAGGTGAAATGCTGAAACTGGAGTAAAACAGTGCTTGTTCTCTCCTTGCCTTCCACTGCACAGTGGAAGGCAGTGGAAGGGTTGTTGTAGGTAACGCCCTCAGCACAAAAATGAACTTTGGCCTCAGTGTCGACGATCGATAAGGTGGACCGAATGGATGACAAGCTGGTATTCAATTGTTCTAACAGCTAATTTAAAGTCCAACCTTGAGCTTCTTGTTGTTGTTGGTTGGCTCCTACTAAATCTACAGTGACGCTTTAAGCAGCCGAATAAAATAATAAATGAAAAAAAAATTCTTACTGTCACAAGCACATGTACTAACCAATTTGAAAACAATCAAAACAGAATAAAGAGATCTGAAATAGGAGTTGACTGCAGCAAATTATATCAGCCAAGAGATCTACACAACAAAGCCTGCTATTTCCTGTGGCCTCATAATCCCATAAATCAGGACACTCCCAAAAATTCAAAAAATTCAGCAGTGTATTTTAAAATCCAGATTGGAGGAAATGTGACAATTTAACTTTTCAAGTGTCAAAAAAGACAGCTTTCCCAAACTACTGCCTGCTTCTAAGGTCACCAGCTTGTGTACCAAAACATGACCAAGCCTACAACTGTGATAACTCTTATCATGCATACTTCATCAGTGCTTCAGTACTCAATGTTCTACCCATGTTGTGCAAACCTAAAACCAGTCAACAATTATTCACTTACAACACTTATAAATTAACAGGAAACAAGTGCCCTAATTTTTTTCAGAGCAAAAATAGCAGGCGGGGGTGTGCAGACTTCACTTAATGTAAGAACAAATAATATTGCAGAACATCCGGCATCTGGCTGCAGTGTATGCCTACCTGTATGTCTGTGAATAAAGCAACCAGGAAAATCTGATTTGCATTAGTTAAAGGCTCACCATCACTTTACAACCCCATCAGTGTTGAACTGTAGGATCCATTCATACAAAGAATAATCATGCTTTACTGAACCTTTCTTATCAGTATTTAAAGGTGCAGTGTATAGGATTTGATGGCATCTAGCGGTGTGGTTGCAGATTGCAACCGACTGAAACTTCTCCTGTGTGCCAAGCGTGAATGGCCCTATCTCGAGCCAGTGTTTGGTTTGTCCGTTCTGGGCTACTGTGGTAAAAATGCCGCAGGCTCCATGAAGAGGACCCGCTAAGCCCCAGGAAGTGCGACAGGCTTTGAGGCAAATTTTCGTAGTGGCCAAATGGTGGAATTACAACTTCTGTGTCCTGTAAATCAGCGGATATTTTTTTGGAGGAAAATCAACTTCCCAGTATGAACACTTGAATAGCCCTTATTTAAATCATTAGGTCCTAAAAATTGTATAATACACTAGTAGCCGAATCCAGAGTTAAATCCCTTCCTTCGTTCATGTGAATGAGCCCAAGACCGAGGCTGGACCGAGGGATGGGAGGCGGAGTTAAAAGAAACACTACTGCGCCTGCTCTTTGGGCCCAATGGACGCAGACGATCGGCGGATGATCCGGGTACTTAATCGCTCGGCAGTCGAGCCATTTTGGCTTCATCCGCCACAGCGCAACTCTCATAGGAGTGAACAGGAGCCCGCCTCCTATGTCTATATCTATGGGACCCGCTCCGTATGTCGATATAAATGGCTCATTGTAAATTAACGAAAACACAACTATTCTTATTTTCAGGTGATTATACACTAAAGAAAATATACTTACTAATATTATATTTGATTTCTGCACAATAGATCCCCCTAAATGTTACACACTGGTCCTTTAAGATCTGAAATAAGCAGCATGAACATTAAAGTCCTCACTAATACTCAATAATATTATTACATTATTGGTTTGATACAATAGAATGACTTACTAGTTCTTACTTTGTCCACTTTGAAAGTCTGTTCAAAATGAAATTCATATGAATTATTAATTCTTGCAAGAATTTCTCCAAAATTTCCTGGTATGGCAGTCTGCCCTGGTTGTAACGCACTATTTACTGACTATCATTCTCTAAGTGCGAATCCCTCGGGCTGTAATTGATCTTACTGAATTAAAGATAGCTTAAACATAATCTCATAACATACTGCCTTCCAGCTATGAGCCAAAACCACGCCTGGGAGTCAGCACACAATTCATATAATGCATTAAGCAACAGGAAGCATCAGGTTGCAGAGAAGAGTCAGACCTACGTCCCTGCAGTCACAACACAACACAGACTCAAACTCCATGCTCATGTTTTAGATTTAAAACCCTTTACAAGCAGACACATTGTTCAAAGTTGGTATGAAAATGAGCACACATAAGCTATCACAGAAGAAGAGAAGAAAATTCCTTTTGATTATGTGACGACACTTGAGAAAAAGTATGACAACCGCTGGTTAAAGTACGACCCTCAGGCTGTTCTTGGCCTTTCTAATACATTAAACGGATTCTTCTCCTTGAAGTGTTTCTGAAGCACGGTTGAGGAGGAACACTCGACATTCGACACTTCAAATAATTAGGTTTGCATGTTTGAAAAGAAACAGGAACTGAGAATCTATATCTGGGAATTAATCTGATCTTAATCTCAATCACCTTCATTTCGGTAGAACAAATGTTTCTTTGAATCTCATACCAGCATCGAAAACTCAACATGAAATGAAATACTTCCGTATCCCTGATAAGCCCGAATTATACTCCTTTTTATTTGTACACTAAAACATGTTTTGCACTTAAGTTCCAAATCTATATTTGTATTAATTTTGGTAATATTTTGCTTTTAATTGACTCACTTCTGTATTCCATAACTGTGCAGATAAATTATGTAAATTCACACACACTCACGCACACAGAGAGCTCTCTGATTGGCTGTAATCAGCTCTCAGATCATGTCGCTCGCTCTGTTCCAGACGCCCATGAGCCTTTACGTAACCATGACAGACATGGTACCACACACACACACACCACAAACACACCTCCATACTGGGACAATATCTTATCACCAGTAACCTCAATCCGAGGCTCACTTATTCCATTAGTTACACACAAATACAGAGAAACACATGTCTGACATGGTTGCTGGAGAGATTGCGTTTTGTAACAGAGAAGCTGAGCTGCCTCACCTTGGTGATATTAACTATTCTTTTATTTAAGGGGTTTCATGCACATAATTAATTTAACATAACACTGCTGACTACAACCATTTGACCATATTAATAGAGTTCGTCTTTTGTTGGGCTTACCTCATTTTTTCCACCAGAAATATGAAGTGCAAATAAAATTGGTTATAAAACTTTTTTCCCCCAGCCAAGAACGAAAAAAAAGATACTTAAAATGATGTTGTTCACTCACATTTGTTTATAGAGCTGCAACGATTAATCAATTAGTTGCCAACTACTAAATTAATCGTCAACTATGTTGATAATCAATTATTAATCGGTTTGAGTAACATCATATTTAACAGATTCAAACTGAAACGGGACAATTCATTTAGACTAGAGAGACAAAATTACCAATACTAGTAACTAGTAACCATTTGTCCTACGTAATTTAATAAAATGTAATACTGTTGGTCCAGATAATCACATAACCCTATCAGCAATTATTATTAAAGCCTCCAATTTAGCAAATTCTGCTGACCCCATCACCTTTTCATTTTGCCCTCTAAAAACAAACAGGTAATACCAAAGCTTGTTACTGTAGCAACCCCACTGCCAAACTTTCTAATGCCTCACTACCAATAACTCGAAACTTTAAAGACAAACCTACCTATGTGACTGTTCCATTCATAAGTCCAGTGTACAGATACTAGCCTAGCAACGTCTGTCTCTGCTGTCCTCCGAGGGCCGACAAAAACATCCAAAGCCGCGGGGACGAAGCGACAGAAGACCAGAGACAGAGAGAGAGAGAGAGAGAGAGACGAGGTGAAAGAAATTAAGAGACGAGAGCTGTTGCCATGCGAGACGGAGCCCAGTGCTGAGCAATGACACAGCAAACACACACACACACCCGTCTTTCTTTCTTTTTTCACACACCTACCTCAATAGGTGACACACCTCTGCACACCGTGACATACATACCACAAGTCACACTCTGTCTGAACCTATTAATAAGATGAACACTGAGAGAGGAAAGTAGGCCATATCAAGCTTCACAAGAAAAAGAACAACTTTTAAGTAAATTAGGAGCATCTAATATGTAGAAAGGAAACACTTAAAGTTGCCTGAATCAAATGTAGGATTGGTGGAGTTCAGTAACAACTTGTGTCTCATCTGAACAGAATCCTGCCTGGCCAGACCAGAACGGACAATTGATCCTTTCCACTGCAGATTTTTTTTCCAGGCGCCCCTAAACCTTTAACAAACTGATTATTTTTGTCACGGGTTGGCGAGACATCATCGCAACCCGCTTGGTGTTGGGCCAGAATCCGGAGATGGTCCATCTCAAACTAAAACTGGTAATGTAAACGCAAATCAGCACAGCATGGTTTGACTCGGCGCGACCAAAAGTGCCAATGGAAAAGCCCTACAAATGGCACTATTTACCAGTGCGACATAAAACGTAATGCAGGAAAAACTTAGTTCGTACGTAGTAAAAGGAAACATTAAAAAATAAACCAAGCTTTGGAGTCATTTTTTGTCCAAGACTCCCGTTTTCATCTTGACAACCCAGAATTACATGTTTGACAATGTGGTTCATACTGTATCACAGCAATAAATAATGTAAACATCAACTCTCCTTATTCTTCACGATCTGCTCCTTTAAACCATCATCATCTATAGTTAGGACGCATCGGTGATGCCTGAGGGAAAGGAAATGGAAGCACATATCACAAGACTATTACAAAGGAAGAGTTTAAATGTCAATAATTTAAAATAGCTTCGCCTACAAATGACTATTTATCTGAGTACGACCGCAAGTGTGAAATCGAATTCACTCTACCTCCATCACAAGATGGAGTATATCCTCTGACTGGAGCTATTTGTAAGTGCTAACATCAACATCTGTCCTGGTCTTGCACCGCTGGCTACAGCTCAGCAGAATGGAAATAAAACTCAAAAGGTACAACAGCAATATACTGTACCTAATTACCTTAAAGCACACATGAAAAATTAAAAATGAGAACGTGTGAGGAGACTACAAAACTTAAGAAAAACGAGTACTGGCTGCAAGATGGACTCCTTAACAGAGGCTGAAAATGCACCATTGTCAGTTAGTAATTGTGAAGAAAATCTCATCTTGTCTCTTTTCATCCATTCTTTTCACCCCTTTGCATCTAGTTTGTCTTCCCACTAAAGCAAAACAACATGCAGAGTGACAAAAGGATGAGACTGGGAGGGGAAAAAATAAAAGACAAAAACATTTTTACCATCACTCAAAAAAAATGTCCACCAAAGACAGTCGGAGAGAAAGACTGGTGCATCAGTCATTCGGCCTTGGATGAAGACAACAGCCCAGGAAGTACATCACTAAAGAGATAAACTCTGTCACACCCAACCACACACACATACAGTACACACAACAGTTCAGCCATTTAGGTTGCATTCATACCCACAACAACTTAAAAGTCAAATAAATATCAAAAGAAAAGAAAGAAAGAAAGAAAGAAAGAAGAAAGAAAAAATCTGAGCCACTGTGCCCTAAGTCAGACTAGCCCTTTCTAATGTATTTATTGATGCATAATAAAAAAGGATGGGTGACGAAATATTAGTCAAGGAGGAAAAATTAACATAAATGCCCACACAACTATACAAACACAGCCGCATGAGTCAAAAGATGAGAAAATAGCTTGCACCGTGATCACCTGAAAACAAGATTTTGAAGGTCTGTATGAGAGTCAAGTTCATCACGAATCTAATGAAAACAATAGCTCAAGTACTGGTTTTCCAAGCAAAGACTAAAGCTAGTCCTAGACTTAGCATTTTCACACATGGATATCTTCCAATTACTTTGGTTTTACTTGAGAATAGACTTCATCCCCGTACAGAGGACAATCCTTCACCGAGGTACTTTGTGCCTCTGCGTCTGACTGAGGTGAAGAGCCTGTCCTCTTCATGTCCCTCCTGCTATGGTGTAAAACCCTTAGGGAACATAACACTCTCTAATTCTCACACACACAAACACACACACACACACACACACACACAAACCAGGATTCAATGTCGGGTGAGTCAGCACATTCCAGCGATACCTGCTAGGAGGTAAAACCTGCTACTTAGAGAGCCAACTCAGCATCTTACCTCGAAACTTCTTTCATGTATCCACCCTTAAATGCAAACGCAGCGACACTCCTAACTGAGTGCATATAAAACAAGTGCGCAAAAGCAAGTATTGTATTCAACCTTGTTCACGACTGTGCTGACGTGGGACTGGTTCAGCTGGGGAAATCTGGTTTAGCAGGATTTTTTTGTTTCTGTGTGTCGAGGTGTGCTGGTGGTCCTGCCGAAAATGATCACTGTGTATGGATGGATTTAACCTGTTGAGTGCTTTAGCAGCTCTGACTGAATATCTTTCACATTATCTGGGCGAGGTACTTTTTCATTTTATAAGGTATTCCACAATAACAATGTTTACATTCTTTCTGTCAGTTTGTGCAGCAGTGCAAAACACAGATACAGATCAGCAAATACTTTGTTGTCTTGTGTTACTGAAAAGGAGAACATTGCCGAGCCCTTCTTCAGCTTGCTGAAGGAGGAGTGTTTGTTGATGTTGATTTCACTATCAGTAAACAAGAACAGGAAAGAAAACAAATAGCAAACCAACTTCTTGCACTCTGTACATGGTCCCCTCCCCCCATTGTCCTGACATGTAGTGACAATTAATGTAGAACATCTGTCAAATACCGCCAGGAAATGAATAACAGATCAATATCTACACATCACTGTATATGCCAATAATGACGGTGATGGTGTATCTGGTTAGACAGTTCCTTCTCACAATATGTCCCTGCTGACGGGCATGCACTCCCTATGACCATGAGCCAAACAAAGCAGAGCAAAACAATACAATGGCTGTGTATCAGACAGGCTCCTGATTGGCTGCCTGTTACCCTGCTCTATCATAAATTATACATACAGTATTGTGTCTCTGTTGCCTGGATGGTTGCCTGGACTAGCTCAAACTTTGCCTTATCCCCATGTGGCAACACACTGCACACATAGGACGCACAAAAACAAAATGAAGCCAAATGTTAGATGTTAGTATAGACATAAGTGCCTTTTATATTAAAGGATTCACACGATAATATGATTTAACAGGTAGTAGGAGGGAAATTCTAACATCTCATTCTTCCTGAAAAACCACGAAATGCATTTCAAATCCAAAAACTACAACTTGGGTGTCAAAAGAGTTCAAGTTTCTGCTGGTGTTACATCTGCTTTAGTGCGTGTTAGTCCTGCAATATTCCTCTCAGCTGTGTTGAAACTAGTGCCTGCCTTGCAAAATCTCTTTCCTGTTCCCTTAAATTCAACCACAGAACTCGAAAATACATATTGCACAATTGAAATAGCTCTTAAGGTGTTCACAGAATTAACACTTAACTAGCCGACCACGAGATCAACAAACACTGTCATCTATCCTGCTACCTCACTCTGCTGCTCTGTGGGGAGGAAGGTAGTCCGTTGGTACAATGAGATGCTCCCCTTTCAAATGGAGACCATCGCCATAGCAACTAACTAAGGAGGTTATTAAGGCACCTTTGGGAGGAAGACAAATAAGACAATGACAACAGCTGTAATCCCACAGAGAATGGCCTGGTGTCTCCTGTAATGTAGCAATAAAATCAGCAGGTGTCTGCCTTCAGGATCATTTGGTAATCTCAAACTAAAAAAACTTATAATATATTAAGATTATTTCTCTAGGACCAGAAAACATTTAAAATCCATCATTAGATATTTAAATTTTATTGAAAATCTGATTTATATTACATAACATGCTTAGATAATAATTTGTTTTGGTACAACTGAACTGTGTTTTCATTTATAAATGTGAAAAAATATGAAGCGTTAAGTTTGCAGTACAACTTTAGTAGAGTGCTTAATATAATCAACGCATTCAAAATATTGTTGTCTGGCAACAATTGTTACTGATTTATCTACGAGATAAAAAATATACAGTGTCCTGTTAACAGGTTAACAGGATAAAGTGTCTCAAATGCTCAGTATCTGTTCCTTTATACCAGTACCAAAAATGTGTCTGCATTTTTGCCTGCTATTGCAATACAAAGTTCCCAAGTGGTAGTCATAATATTTTCAATATACCGTACTAGACAACAGGATATTGGTATCTGAACAGACTCTCCCTCTTGGTGTGAGCACTGTATGTTGCTATACGTATATCTGTATGTTTCTGTGTACTTGTTGTGATAATAAATATCCCTCTGGAACAATAAATGTAATCTTTCCAGGCATCATCGCCATCACAAGCCCCTGAAGCCAGCCTCTGGGGGGATATGTCTACCAGGGAGAGCAGATAAACAGCCAGGCTGTGTCAGTGCAACCCTCGGTGTCAATGACCTGCAGTACACCGACGTTAAAAAAGACAAAGCTTTGTTTAGTCTCTCCTGTGAGTTGGATCTACATGGTGATGGAGGCAGTGGGAAGCCAAACAGGCAGGGGAACATTCCCACTGTTTGCTGAGGCAGTTAAACATGATAGGAGGCGACTTGGACTGAGATAAGTGCTGCTGCTGGTGGTGGTGGTGGTGCCCCTTTACACATCATTCTTACACAAGGGAATCTGACGGGTTTCACACAGTCATCTTCTTCCGACCTGCACATCCTTTAAATTTTTTGGCTTCATGTGACATTTCACCTACCAGATCTGATCTGACAGTCTCACTACTATCACAAACTACTAACACAAAGCGCCTGGGTCAGTCTTTCATGCTGCTAGCCATCAGGCTCCATAACCAAGGCTGACCCCCATATGAGAACTATGAGGACTTTAAGGACTTTAAGGACTTTAAACACACACTATCTGCAACCATCTTGGACTCAAACCACTGGCGCACTTTACACTTACTTTACACTATACATCCTATATACCACTTGATAGACTGCATATATGTACATATTACATTTATTTATTGTACATAAATTTTTTTATTGACGGACTGTACACACTATGTTCACCCATTCACTCTGTATCTTTTATATCTCCATTATTGTTTTTATAATTTTTGTATACTTTACCTCTACTGTGTTTCACTCTGTTTGCTGATGTTGCTGCTTTGACACCTGAATTTCCATCCGGGGATTAATAAAGGTTCATCTAATCTTATCATACCAGATACTATAGCTCAATGGTATCACAGCTGTTACCCTGCACTATATTCAGTTTTAACAGTTTTCTTCATCTCCTTGTATTTTTATATCTGGTATATTTTTTTGTACTTTGTACTACTAACTTTTTACTGCCTTTTTACTAACATGTTTTGCACTATGGAACTGTGATTCTGGAAACTTGAATTTCCCTCGGGATCAATAAAGTTACTATCTATCTATCTATCCATCTAACTATCCATCTATCTATCTATCCATCCATCTATCTATCCATCTAACTATCCATCTATCTATCTATCCATCCATCTATCCATCTATCCATCTATCTATCTATCCATCCATCTATCCATCTATCTATCCATCTAACTATCCATCCATCTATCTATCCATCTAACTATCCATCTATCTATCTATCCATCCATCCATCTATCTATCTATCTATCCATCTATCCATCTATCTATCTATCCATCCATCTATCCATCTAACTATCCATCTATCTATCTATCCATCCATCTATCCATCTAACTATCCATCTATCTATCTATCCATCCATCTATCCATCTAACTATCCATCTATCTATCTATCCATCCATCTATCTATCCATCTAACTATCCATCTATCTATCTATCCATCCATCTATCCATCTATCCATCTATCCATCCATCTAACTATCCATCTATCTATCTATCCATCCATCTATCCATCTATCTATCTATCCATCTATCTATCCATCCATCTATCCATCTATCTATCCATCTAACTATCCATCTATCTATCTATCCATCCATCTATCCATCTATCCATCTATCTATCTATCCATCTATCCATCTAACTATCCATCTATCTATATATCCATCTATCCATCTAACTATCTAACTATCCATCTATCTAACTATCCATCTATCTATCCATCTATCCATCTAACTATCTAACTATCCATCTAACTATCTAACTATCCATCTATATATCTATCTATCTATCTATCCATCTCTCTATCCATCTATATTAGATACTAGTACTGCTTGCTCATACATTTAGGAAGAGCCCAACGACTATCAGCTGTTAAAAATCACTCAACTATGAAGCTGTGTGCTGTTAATGAAATCTAAATTGACAACCTAACAACTTCCAACTTGCAACAGAAGTGCTGAGAAGAATAACCCATCCCAGATGCTTTGCTTGATAACATTAGCACATACAGTCTCCCAATTGAACCTAGTTTAACCAATTTAAACTTGATTAATCTAAGCAAACAATTTAAATGACAACAAGATAATTCAATAAGCATAATGGGGTGCTGATTGTCAACACACATCAAAGGTGTGACAGCTCCAAACTCTGACAGGACGTCATGCTCTTCTGACAGCTAGCATTATGAACGTTAGCCTGCGGGCTAACAGAAAAAGGTGGCTAACTAACTAGCACAGTTAGCAACCTTCTAACTTGTACACAAAACGCAAAAGCAGGTCTTGAAAACACAACAGGAGAATCATAGACAGAGCAGTTACATGTCTGTGGTCTTACCTCGGTGATGTGTGCTGTGCAGAGTGAATGTTTTGACAAAGTCCAGAGATATGAGAGCAGGAGTTTAGTGTGTAGCCTTGGGTTGACACAGAAGCGGAAGTCGCTGGCAGTGGGGGGCGTGGCTAGATGAGTGACAGACGTGGTCAACAGCCAATCAGGAGTAAGGAACGGAACGCTTGCGGTGAAGTCCCTCCTCTTCCGGTGTGCCCACATGGGAACTTTATTTTTTTTTATTGAACAAATTCAAATTTACAAACAACATGGCTCATAGATCACTGCAATAGAGTAAAAGGACAAAGTGCATACAGAACAAGAACAAATAAAATATGTAAAATTATACATGAAAATAATAATAAATTAAATTAAAGGGACTATTTGTAACTTTCAGAAATGCTTCTTAACAGCGACACCTGTGGCCGTGAAATCAACGAAAGTCAGCGTCGGGCTCGCGCTTGCTCGCTCTAAATATACCTGAACGAGCATCACTCAAAACAGTGAGGCGACACAAGTCAGCTAAAACCACAATATCACTCTATATTTCAGCTGCTTGGCAGTAATGTTAGCTGACCAGACGAAGGTCTCTCCATGAACATGATTTAGATCTGATCCTAGTGTTGGCTTTTCCTGCCTAAGTGCAGGCTGAGGCAGCGGGGCTCTCCAGCGTGTCTCCCTGCTCTCTCCGCCCGCAGCCGGAGAGAGCAGAGGAGACACCGGCACCCGGTCGGTAACGAGAAGACAACGTAAATCTCTGTAGAGCTCCGTCACTTCACAAGACACGGAAAACCTCTGTTGGTCTGGAGGAGCTGCAGCAGTTATTTCTGCACAAACGTCCCCTGTACATTCACTAGATATTCTCAGAGCTAAACTAACTCTTCTGCAGTGTGGAGTGAGCGCGCGTTCACGTCTAGAGGTGGAGCAAGCTGAGCTGTCTGAGTGAAGGCGAGCAGGCAGAGGAGGAGGGTACAGCGGCTACACGTGAACGCGCATGTGTGACGACCCGCTACATTTATGCGCGTACAAAGTTACAAATAGTCCCTTTAAAGGGACTGTTTTTAACTTTTTACACGTATAAATCTACCGGGTCGGTTTCCCATGCGCGCTCGCATGTGGCTATGCTGTTCAGACAAGACTCCAACACAAACTACACGGAAGCACCAAAACCTCAAAGTTATATCTAGTGAAGCCTTTTAATACATCCATGTGTGATGCCTGTCTTGCAAAACAGTGTTGGCGGCGGTCGTAGTACGCGGTGGAGACCGTAGCTTTGGTCTCCAGGGCCGGAGTCTCTGCTCCGCTGCTTGCCTTCACTCAGCTCGCTCCACCTCTAGACGTGCATGCGCGCTCACTCCACGCTGCAGAAGAGTTAGTTTAGCTCTCAGAATATCTAGTGAATGTACAGTGAAAGTTTGTGCAGAAATAACTGCTGCAGCTCCTCCAGACCAACAGAGGTTTCCCGTATCTTGTGAAGTGACGGGGCTCCGCAGAAAGAAACGTTATCGTCTCTGACCGGGTGCCGGAGGGAGACACCGGCACCCGGTCGGAGACGATAATGTTTCTCTTCCTGCTTCAGCCAACACTAAGATCAGCATTTATTCATGGAGAGACCTCCGTCTGGTCAGCTAACATTACTGCCAAGCAGGTGAAATATAGAGTGATATTGTGGTTTTAGCTGACGTGTGTCGCCTCACTGTTTTGAGCGATGCTCGTTCATGTCTATTTAGAGCGAGCAAGCGCGAGCCCGACGCTGACTTTCGTTGACTTAACGGCCACAGGTGTCGCTGTTAACAAGCATTTCTGAAAGTTACAAATAGTCCCTTTAAGGGCTAGGGCTGTACCTGTAATTCATATTCTTCTATTATACTAAGAAGTTTCAAAGCATTTTAGTTTTTTACATGACTTTAAGGGCTTCTATGTAAGAAAGAAACTCAGAATGAAACACATTAAACCTAGGTTTCACTTTCATATACTTGGATTTGTGCAAATAAAATTTTCCAAGAATGAGAATGTCATTCACCAGAGAGTCATCTTTGATATTGTCTATGACAAGTCATTAAACAATGTCCTTTTGAGAGAAGTTTCCCAGATGAGAAACTTTTGGGAAAAGCCAGTCATGTAGAGTTTATCAAGCCATAAAGCTCCAGAATACATACAATGAAAAAATAAATGATCAGTAGTTTCAGTATCATCACAAAATACACAGTTATTCCATGGGAACTTATTTTGGAGAAAAAAATATGAACGGTAAATCAAAGGAGAGCGACACATTTTTTTTTATCCCGTTTGAATTGTGGCATGAATTACACTTATGATGTTTGTCAATATAAAAGATAATTTTGCAAGTCGAGAAATTCGCAGTCTGTCGTAGTACCATTTAGTTTTTGTGTGAAATTGTTTAGTGAACTACATCTCTCGTCTCGCACATTATACGTCACCAACACTAGCTGGCCAGGTACAAATCATACAAATCATACTTTACGCACAAATCATACTTTATCTTACCTGTTGTGTTTTATCCATCGACTTTCATAAGCCGGGAAGCGAAATTTACGAGCAAGACCCGGCTATCGTGTGAGTTCATCCCAGTACGAAACATCTTCGTAGCTTCAGCGAGAGTGACGTCACTTACGCGACTTTTGGGTTTGTAGTCTTTCTAATGACGTATTGTCACAATCTGATATTTCAACAGTTTTTACGACTTTCTTGATTTACAAAATTATCTTTTAAATGGACAAACATCATATGTGTGATTAATGTTAATCATATGATTAATATTTTTTCATACCTGTTGAATGGCAGGTAGAAAATATTTGATAATATGAGCAAATGAGCATATGAGCGGATATATGCTGATCACTCTGTGCAATAATTATATAATTATCTGATGGACACTTTGTGCAATAATCTGGCAAAACTGTAATCTGGCAAAACTGTCATCTCATCAATATACATATTATATTTTTATATTTTATATTGTATTATCTTTTATATTTTTTATATTTATATTGCACTCTCAAATCTCTTTCTTTTTATATTGTATTATCTTTTCATTAGCACCTATGGGATTGTCACAATCTAATTTCGTTGTACTACACAATGACAATAAAGGGCTTGAATCTTGAAATATTTAGTATATCTTGTTTGGAATGTTTGGGTTTTCTATATTATATCACACAATTTTTTATTCATATAGTTTTATTATAATTATCAATTTACTGAATCAAAAATATCGATTTATATATGAGATTTTCTGAAGTTAATATAAAGTTAATCCTGGATTCATATGATTACATATCCCAGTTACAATTCTTTGATGTCACTAGTAGCCTATTTTTTAAACTATTTGTGTTTTAATGGTGATATTGGACATTTGTGTGGCCAGGTGGATTGTGTTATACTGTATGGTAGTTGGCCACTAAACACCACACCCTGATGGTTTCATATTCCAGACTTCCCCTCATTATGTCTGAAAGTGGATTAGCTGGACATGATGAGAATGGGCTTTGTGGATGTTTCATGTTGACTATGTTGACTTCCTCCAAAATATGGAGAAAGCGGTTCATATTAAAATTTTGCATCTTTATATCCTAATCTAGTCCTTTTTCTGGGTGATGTCTGAATACATCAAGAGAGGATGTTTGATTATGTTTTATATTTTTGAAGGAAAAAAAGGTTAAGCATTAAAAAAAAAATTCTAAATGTGCACAGTTTGTCACAGGAAGAGTTACTTTCTTCAGCTCCACAGTTCTTGTGCTATAATAACATCAGGTCTTTGGATAGCTGGTGTTTGTTTCAAGCCCTGTTTATGAGACATCAGCTTCTCTAGTGTGCATTATCTCTCTCATCAATAATGTAGCCTGCCAGCCACTGATATGTTCGATACAACTGGCTGCCTGCTTAGAGAGGAACACAGGCATGACGAAGAATTAGGCATATGGTCTACATTGATAGTATCTCTAATACATGCTCAGCCTCTCTGTGTTCATGTTCTTCTGTTTTGTAGGTACTAAATTGGTCTTAACTGTGTTGATTTGTCATGTTGGGGATTCCCGTATGAATGAATAACCCTTTTGTTCCTCAAATCATCTTTTGATATAAAACAGTTGTGTTTCAGTTTATAATAAGTTTCATAAAGCTTTTCAATTTGTTGTTCTAAACATTTGCTGGTCACTCATAGAAAACTCATCAGACACATAAGTTGTGATACATTTCTGGTCTGTTTGCAAGAGAAAAAAATTGGTACACTGAATGCCATCCATAGATAATATACAAGTCTAAGGACAAAGATATCACAGAACAACCTACACTGTTTAATCGACAGTTGATATCAACGAAGCCCAACGAGGGCTTCGCACTAAAAGTGGAGACTGCATTGAAATAATCCTGCAGAGTGCCAGTTTTTCTTGCTGTTAAAACTGAACTCTGCACATGACTGCACACATAAAGTAGACTCTTCAATAATGATTTGATGTGGGCCGCATCAGACAGACAAGCAGTGTATTTCTTTTTCCCATCATTGCATAACAGCCATGATGGTGTGATGAGAAGAAAAGAAAAGAGAACAGAGGATAGGAAGAGAGAAAGCAGGAGAGGAGGAGGGAACAGGCAGAGGAAAAAATGCTCTCTATTCATGCTCCTCACAGTGGGACACAGTTCTACTTGTACTCAACCACCAGTACACAAAGACACAGTCATGTACTGTACATACAGATGCTCACAAATGCATACACAGTACACAAACGTGCACAATGGGAATGTGTGAATAGTGATGCTGTACATTTAAAAAAGGATTGCACTAATCCAAACTCAACATAACCACTACCATTGTCTACATGCACAAAAAACATTCTCTTCTTTGAGATGGCATGCATCAACAAGGAAAAGAAAAATATTTGAGTTTCTCTGCATTCGAAGGTAAATCTCTGCACCAGAATAACAATTTGAATAGTTAACTTCCTGTTTGCTCTGGGTGTCAAATTGCCACTCAAAGTAAAACACTTCTTGCCAAGCAAATGCTTTGATCTTTACTAATGCAAATGCACTAGCTATTATGCCTTTCCTTCCTCATCTCTGTCAGTCCTTACTGCAGGTTCCTCCTCTCACCACTTGATGGCGGTAGAAGATAGAGAAACTTCATCACTGTCCTCTAGCAATCTGGACAAACTGATATTTTATTTTATTTGTTGATGTCCCCTGATAGCTTGGTCTTCATAATCATTTCTGATATAAACTGGTTGTGATCATAAAACGCTTTAAATAGACCTTTGGTAAAATGTGTAATCTAAACACACACACACACACACGCACACACACACACACACACACACACACACACACACACACACACACACACAAACACTATATATAACATAATGGAATGTAAATAAAATAATGTGCAGTACACAGTGGTGAAACCATAATTGATATATAATTTGTAGTACATAAACAGGATAAATTATAAGTGACATTTCCAAAAACAGAGGAATAGATTATGAGACTTCCGAACGGCAGCCTACAAGGTGTGCAAATGTGCATCATATTTACATTAACAACTCTGCAGGTGGCCAATTATGCATGAAAGATATGAGAAGTAAACTAGTATTTAGTGGTATAAAGGTATATGTAATGTATTAAATTATTATCAGATGATCAAGATACCTGTGGTGGAAGAGGATTTTTACTACCACAGTGTGGAAATTCAGCTGCAAGTAAAATTCCTGCATTAAACTTAAAAAAAATTAAAAAAGTATTAGCAAGTAAACTTAGTATACAAAATATACTTAAAGTACCAAAAATTAAAAAAAACTCATTATGCAGAATGTATAGATATATTATAGTGTAGGATTATAATTATTGATGTATTAATGAGTACATCACTTTAATGTTGCAGCTGGTAAAGGAAGGAGCTCATTCTAACTACATTATATGTTGCTGGCTTGTTTAATCTATAATCATGCATCATTATTTATTTGTTGATTATATTTTTTATTGTATTATGTTTTGTACTTGAATCTGCAAAGTAATTAAAATAGTAACTAAAGTTATTTAGTGGAGTAAAAAGAACAATATTTCCCTCTGAAATGTAAAGAAAATACTAAAAGGACTAGTACCTCAAAATTCCACTTAGTCCAGTAGTTGAGTAAATGTATAGTTACTTTCCACCATATTGCAAGATACTGGGTACAAGAGGACAAGAAAAATAACTAAGGGTCAATGGGTTGTTTTTGTATTTTATTATTCATCCGTCTGTCAATTTGGTTTTCTGAAACGTTTCAAGCACGATTCATATTTTACATCAGCTATGAAACAGCACTCCCTGGTGTTTATAGGGATATAACGACTTGCTCAAGGACCCTTCAACAGGGCAGAGGCTTTCATCCTCCTCTTAATACAAAATGATATTTTAATTATTTGTGATGACGTCTGGAACGATATAGAACTGCTAAATGGCAATCTCAATTTTTAATCCAATAATGAGGCCTTTAAAGCCAAGATCATCATAATATTCACCTTTTTCCTTATTTTATGATCTTAAACACTGATAGGAGCATGGGATCACTCACACATAAACACACACATACATACACATACATACACTGCACACGTTTGAGGAGCCCCAGGCGAGATCCAGCAGTCGGCAGAAGGTCTGAGATTTGATATCATTATAAATAGGCCATCTACTGTAGCCAGCAGGGAGGGAGATCTAAGGAGAAACTTGTTATTCCAGATAAAGCTGGCCACATGAGACTCAAAATTCCCCTCGGACTCTGACAGAGGGATTCAACATAATCGACTGAAGCTGACAACACTGCTGCAGAACCACTATTTTTAGTCTTTAAGGGAAGACCCACGAAAAGGTATAGTCCACTTCAGTAGCACAGTGATGAAACATGTGATTTGTTTGACTGTAAAAACAATTTTCCTAAAATGTCAAACTATTCCTTTAAGAAACTGGGGATTTTTCTGAACATTTTTGTTAAAGAAAATTAAGGAAATACGCAGCAAACATACAGTAATGTCATCCTGGTATAGACATTTTATCACCTTAACATACCCTTTTTAAATGAATGTCTCTCAATTAGAAAATTGGACTGACAGTACCTGAGTTTTCTATAAAATAATATTAATAAGACAAAGAACTTGTGGTTAATGAAAAAAAAAAATCCAATTTCAGAAAATAATTACAAGCTGAGGATGTTCTGAAATTTAGTATTTCATAAAGTACATAACAGCAACAATGAAATAAAAGGAGGGCAGATATAGAAGTAATGTATCTGTCCTCGCTAGCAGTGGCACTGCTGATGCAGCTTGTCTTCATAACCACCAACACACCCACTGCTTTCCAATTACTGGACTGGAGATAACTTGCAAGGACAGCAAATTTCTATTATCGTCTTTTTTTTTTCCTCTCTGCCAAGCAGACTGGAAATCATGCACTCTAATACCCAGATTGGACGGCAATGAAAGGCACATCAGGGTGTTTTTTCACAGTTAATTAGTAAAATATGCTCAGTGTTAATTAACGAGTATTTGCTGGTTGGTCAGCTGGGTTTCCTCCCTCCAGTCTTCAATCGAGGCCTAAACGACAGCAGGTTGGTGGGAGGCATCATGGTGCCAGTGAGGCGTTCAAACACCCACATTCTTGATGAGAGGTTGAATGGCTGATTGATTCAATGAGTGGGATCAAGGAAGCAACTAATGAAGCAAAATTAAGACCCTGAAAACACCCTTGTTTCAAACCTATACAAGAATCTACATGACTGAATTAGACAGAAACCACTTTGAGCAGATTCACCCATTGTGTCACAGCAAAATAAAAATGAGCAGCAGATGACTGGCTAACTGGCCGCCAGTCTGCCATGCTGGCCGGTTGCCTGTCTGGTTTCTGACAGAGAACACTCTGTGTCCACAGCACAGGGATGCCCAGAGCATTTAAACTGTCCATTGCACATTTTCACAGTTGCCATCATCTTTGGAGCCCAAGGTGAAATCTGTTCAGGATGCCCCCCTTGCTACCAATTCCTTCCTCATACCTCCCATTCACTGCTTACCTCAGGCTCTTACCTAACTGGAATATATCACAATAACCCTGCATCCAACTTGACTTGAGTCCAAGTCCCCATCTTTGGACAGACATGCATGCACATAGTTATATACCCATTGTGTATGTTGCTCAGAAACATAACGCATTATTGGTAAGAAAAATTATATAAAAATACCAATAAGTATTCAACTGTGATTTTCAATAATAATAATAACAACTCAATTTCACAATAAACAAACCAACTTGACTAAACCCACCTGCTGCAGGCAGTGATGGAGTAGCAGAAGATAAAGGGTCTATATAGCCTACTTTGAGCGCAACTAGAAAATGATGTAACATATATAGACGTTAGTCAAAATAAGCATAAACACATGTATGTTTACTAGATTTGTGTAAAAAAAACTCAATTTGCATTTATATAATATATCTTTTATAATATCTCATAATATATTTTATAACCCTGGTTTATCCTATACACCTTTTCAAACTTGATAACATAAACAATCTAAATGGGCCACTTTGTATTTCCTGTTGCAATGTTTGTTAATGCATCAGCTGACAGGAAGTAAACTTGGAACAAAGCTGTTGCTCTACAGAATGGCAATGAATGTCAGAGAGAGGGAAACAGATAATAGCAGGTTAATAACAGGTAACATGTAACAACTGGTTCATCAACAGCAGCAGCTGCACTGCCTTCTCCCCAAACTAGCATAGCTAAGTTATATAATATAATGTTACCCCTGCAGACCATGACTGTGACTGACTGAATCAACGACCCGCCGTGGTCGCCGCAACTTGGGCCACGGCAGATAAGACATCATCTCGGCTGCGGTGGGAAACAAGGTCACTCGGCAAGCGCCCGAAATGGCAAGGGATAGAGATAGGGCATTAGCTAGCTGCTAGCTGAGCTTAAATAGCTAACATTAGCTGCCAGCTAAACTTAAAGGTCCCATATTGTAAAAAGTGAGATTTTTAGGTCTTTTATGTTATAAAGCATGTCTAAGTGCTATTTAAATACTGTTAAACTATCAAAACGCTCAATATACGGATAAATACACACAGCCCGTATTCAAAAATTGTGTGTTTGAAACAAGCTGTTCGATTTCTGTCCATTTGTTATGTCACAAATATACAATATTTCGACACGGTACATTACACGGTTTTAAACGTAAACATTCTAAATGGGTTCCAGCTTATTCCCTGTTGCAATGTATGTAAATAACATCAGCTGACAGGAAGTAAACATGGACCAAAACTGTTGCTTAGAAACGCAATTCTGTTGCAATTCCATTAAAATGGAGCGTTTCAGACAGAGGGTAAATACAGGTATATTTAAGCAGACAGTATGAGGAAAATAAAGTGTTTTTTTAACATTACAGCATGTCAACATGTTCTAGTAGAAACACAAAATACAAATATGAACCTGAAAATGAGTATGATATGGGACCTTTAAATAGCTAATGTTATCAGCCAGCTGAGCTTAAATAGCTAACGTTAGCCTTTGCGCGAGAATAATTAATGGCGTCACAGGTGTGTTTGTAAAAGTCCGGGAAAAATAACCTTGTAGCCACTCTACATCCAGAAGACGAGCAGAGCAGAAGAGATACTGGTAAGCAGGCAGAATGGCATTTGAGATGAAGTAGTTGGGTAGTTTAATATTTTGTTGTGCGTACTTTACTTCATCTTGTCTCATCATTGCCTAGCTACGTTTTCTATAAAGACACACTACAATGAAAACAGAGAACAGGCTTAGACTGGTTGCATTTTGTGTTAGCTAGCTGTGGTTTGTCATGTAGGAGATATGGAGGAAATCTTTGGAAGTTTTTATTTGACTTTCTTAGTTGTAATCCACAGAAGACATTCCACCAATGTGTACCATGATTTCCAAATATTATCCTAGTTTACATCCACAAACATGTATTTTTGTATTTGTGTTGAGTAAAGTCACATCCACAAAATAAAGGGCGATTTGCAAATACACATAACTTACTCTGTAAATACGTATTTTAAGGTTTACATGTAAAGTGATATATACGCATTTGCGGTTCTATTTCTACATTTGGAATGATATTTGGGCATTTGCAGATGGTTTCCTGTGGATTTATGGGCCACATGACATTTGTAACTTTCCTCCTGTTTGTTTACGGAATTTTGTCCAATTGGTTAATTACTAATTACTAATTACCAATTACTATTTACAGAGTAAGTTATGCGTATTTGCAAATCGCCCTTTATTTTTGTGGATGTGACTTTACACAACACAAATACAAAATAACATGTTTGTAGATAGTGAAGTATTTGGAAATCATGGTACACATTTGTGGAATGTCTTCTGTGGATTACAACTAAGAAAGTCCAATAAAAACTTCCATAAAAATCAAGAATTGTTTCCCAACTTCCAACAGTTTCAAAGTTGTATTTTTAAATACATGAATTTCAATTTGGAACAACTTATATGGTTACTGAAAGGTTATTGTGAGAACTACAGCTGTGCACACACTGAAAAATGCTAACCAGAAGTGATTTTACTGACAAGCTAAAGGAAAGTTAGCATGCTGTGCTCTCAGCAAATGCTCTGCAGACTGGGTGGCTCTGAGCTATTTCATTAAAAGGAGTGAACAGTGTGCTGATTTTTGCCTAGCTACACATAACAACCCTGACAGGATTAAGTAAAATGAAAAACGACAGGTATTAATATGTGTGTTAGAGGGTATAGTGGTGGGCCTAATTAATGCCACTTTGCATTTTACAAAGAGTTACCAGCAAGGACATTGCATGGATGGTTGCAATACGGCTGTTCTGATACAGGTATTTCACTTCATTGTGAATTTGCCAAACTAACTTGTGTTTTGTATAGGGTTATTAGTGGGGGCTTGGCTGTTTGTGTAGCACTTGGGTTTCTGCTTAATTATTTAATGAATGCCTTTTACCACCCCCCTATATGCAACAATGGATGGCCTGTTCATTAATGATTCAAAGATCCATTCCTCTTCTCCAAATTGCAATTTCCATGTTGAATTGGATCCCTGATAAGTGTACAATTTGAGCATAGAATTAAAATGCACAGTGGATGTAAATGGACTACGGTTTGTGCAATATCACTGCAGGAAGATTTCATCAAAATAGGCTTTTTTCACAGACGGTATTTTGACATGTCACAATAGGAAAAGCGCAGTTGTAGATAATAATAGTAACTAGAAACTAAAATGTCTGCTGTGAAGAGGGCCTATTATTATCATGGAAATTCCACATATGAATTAGGAGATGATTTTATGGTATTGTTGCTTAGCAATAATTGTATTTTTGATTTGATGTCTCTCCAAATATCGAACAGTGTAGAAGACAGTGCTGTGACATCTTTTACTTTGATTTACTTAGATGTTGTTCTTTTCTGTCAGTTTGATTCTGTCACCATTCAGCTAGAGTACAGTAAGAAGCTTGCATGCTTACTACACAAAGCCGCTTATTTTTTTCCTTATTGGCAAAACAAACCAGAAATGTCAAATGCATCACTTCCTTTGCACAAGAGGGTTTTCCTCATGAGAGGAATTCCAGACACTAAGTGTTTAAAACAACAGATGTTGACAGTTGTTGAGCCTTTCATTGGCAGCCATTCAGTATTTCTGGTGTGAGTGAAGATGTACAGTCTATCAGATGTAGTTCTGTGCCTGCCACTGCAGGATCATTGGCCTTGAATGATTTAAAGACTGCATGATGTATGATCACTGCATGTAAGATCACTGCCAAGGGATTTACAAATGTCACAGAAGTAAGAAAAGGCGACTATAATGGAAAGTTTGATGAAAAAACACATCATATTTCTTCATTAAAGTTCTTTTTTCTTTCTTTTAAGGTGCGGTGTGTAGGATCTGGCATCATCAAGTGGTGAGGTTGTACATTGCAACCAACTGAGAGCTCTCTCGTGTGCCAAGTGTGTAGGAGAGTTAATGTGGCCTGGGCTACTGTAGAAACATGGCGGCCGGCTCCGTGAAGAGGACCCGCCTCATATGTAGATATAAATGGCTCATTGTAAGGTAACGAAAACACAATGATTCATTTTTTCAGGTGATTATAAACTATAGAAAACATCAATATTATATTCCATATCTGCTAATAGATCCCCCTAAATGTTACATACTGTTTCTTTAACCCCTTAAAACTCTTAATGACAACAGATATGCGTTATGCTGCTTACATTATTATATGTTCACACTGTTCAGTTTAGAGACAATTGGTTTTGTCACTTCAACTTGAACGCTCCCAAAAGATTAAGTTATGTCACCAACTGCACATGGGCACTAAATGTTGATGAGGTGAGGTTTACCTATTGAAATACTGTGCCATAAATATCTGGACTAAACTAAAATGTTGTCTTTTTAAAGTTGGTCACGATGTATTTTTGAATTCATACAGCAGCTGGGTTTGAATGTGTTAAATAATGATGAATAGTTTTCTCTCTTCATATAGACCCATGTAACCTCTCAAGTGGAAACAAACAGTTAAACTTGACAGTGATACATGACTACTTAATGTGGACCAAGAGCATAATGGCACCATAATAAGTTTCTCTTTATGAGACCTGCATTCTTAGATATAAAACAGCCTGTATTACTCTCATTATTGTCACAGTACAATCACATTATTTGTGTGTGTAAACATGGCCAGTATTAAACAAGACCCTCTATAGAGTGCTACGGGAATGAGTCCTAACACCTGGAAATGAGTTAGCATTTTAGCACTTCCGGTTCCCTCGTCTCAAAGTCAATGGGTTTTTTGAATGGGTTTTTAGTTAGATGCCTGAAATGAGGTCTGTGATTAACACAAGCTCAAGAGATTTTAACTTTTTGTTTTACGACATAAAACACATCAATAAATACCCCACACGTAGCTAAATGAGACTACAAAACGTCATCATGTCGACACGTCCGCCTTTACAGCCTCATTTTACTCACGCTCATGCAACCGTGGTGTAGTTCGTTTATAGCCTAACGTTAGCTTTTTACTTGTGGCGATTGCATTTACGCCTCAAAAGTCATAAAAGCAGTGTTTCATTTGTGGAGATTATCTTGTCATAAATGTTTGTTTGCCACAGAGCTTATTTTCTGCAGAATCCAAAACCCAATGGAAAAATCCAATTGGCTTTTAGTCGAGGGAACCTGTGTGATTCAAACTTCCGGGTTGGCCTACAAAAATATGTCATCCCTGCACCACTCTATACTGGTACATAACACATCCCTGAGTGGTAAAATCTATTCTATCTGCTCTAATTCTGCGTTGGCCGTTCTAGAGTTACTGCTCATAAATCATTCATAGAGTGTGATTCTGCCACCGCAGACCATATCGACATCTTGCATTGGTTCTGTGATGAGTAGACTTTAATTTGATGATGGTCACGGTTTCACAAACAGCCACAATAGAGACAAAAAAAATCAAGATCAGAGAGTAAATATGAATAGAGATGTTGTTGCATTAACATGGAAGTTATAATGGGATGTAATTGTGTGTAATCATACTAAAGAGGAAACAGCACACACGGACGGGGAGGAGAAACATGAATATGGTTATTATTAGAGATAGGGAATAGATGGCAGCAGAGGAGGAGGTCCCACTCTGCTTTTTAGCTTTAATAATGAAATGCATCAGCTGGAGATGACATAACGTCCCTGTCACTTATGGAAAATACTGCAGAGACACATTTCTACCCATCAACTTAATGGTTCGTATGTACTGAGAAACATGCTGTTTAAGGGAATGTAGTTACATAACATTTTGGGACAGTATGATCGGGTCATGATGTCACTATTTCCAAAACAGTCTATTTGTTTCATACACAGGACATTTTTAGCTTTTAGTGGAATGTCTCAGCAACTATTGAATGGATTGTCATGGAGTTAGGTCCAAACATTCATGGTCCCCAGAGGACGCACCCTAATGACTTTAGTGATCCACTGACTTTCCCTCTAGCGCCACCATGTGGTTTATATTTGGGGGTTTTAGTGAAATGTCTTATCCATTGGCATTCATGTCCACCTAAGGAGGAACTGTAATCACTTTGTTGATCCCTTAATAATATAAAAAAACATTAAAATAATGCGTTAATGCACATTTGTTTTAATGCCACTAATTTCTTTAACGCAATTGCTATTTCAGAGGTTGTAGCGGGCTCAGTTGTAAAGCTAGAGTGAAGATAATGGTATCATGTGAAACTAGAATCTTAGGAATCCGTTGGTACCAACCATGTCATGCTAGCTTGTCGCAAAGGAGGCTGAATAACGCTCCAAACTTGCGTTAAATTTTGAAGAGGAAAAACTGACATGGCCATTTTCAAATTGGTCCCTTGACCTCTGACCTCAAGATATGTGAATGAAAATGGGTTCTATGGGTACCCACGAGTCTTCCCTTTACAGACATGCCCACTTTATGATAATCAAATGCGGTTTGGGGCAAGTCATAGTCAAGTCAGCACACTGACACACCGACAGCTGTTGTTGCCTGTTCGGCTTCAGTTTGCCATGTTATGATTTGAGCATGTTTTTTTTATGCAAAATGCAGTACCTGTGAGGGTTTCTGGACAATATTTGTCATTGGGCGACTGTGTAGAGCAGTTTGTCCACCAATCGGAAGGTCGGTGGTTCGATCCCCAGCTGCTCCGGTCACATGTCGATGTGTCCTTGAGCAGGACACTTAACCCCAAATTGCTCCCGATGGCTTTGGTGTGTGAATGAGTATTTAGATTAGAACCTGATGGGCAAAATTGACACCTTAGTAGCCTCTGCCATCAGTGTGTGAATGGGTGAATACTGACATGTAGTGTAAAGTGCTTTGAGTGGCCGGAAGACTAGAAAAGAGCTATATAAATGCAAGTCCATTTAACATTGTTTTGTGTTGTTAATTCATTTCCAATAATAAATATATACACACATTTGCATAAAGCAAGCATATTTGCCCACTCCAATGTTGATGAGAGTATTAAATACTTCACAAATCTTCCTTTTAGGTACATTTTGAACAGATAAAAAAAAGTCTAAATATTTCACAGATTCTACATGTGAATGCAGAATCTGTTTATAGAGATTATGTTCGTCGCCCCTGTAGCCGGGATTTAAATGATAATGTTTGAACTATTTGACAAAACTTCCTTTAAGGTACATTTTGAACAAATAAAAAATGTGTGATTAATTAATAAATATTATAATCCATTATCAGCCCTAGTTTAAATATCTATCCATTAAAATTAAACATAAATAATGAATGCTGACAGTGTGCAGACAGAAGCAAGGTGGCGATGAGGGGTCTAGCACAAATAGTAAATGGATAGCCTATAGTGTAATTTTGGGGCCCACACATTAACCAATTGGTTTTTCATACACTGACCTGTACATAAATTGCCCCTATATCCTATTTTATTATTGACTACATATAGCTTTGGCTTTAAAGCATGGTGAATCCTGCCCTTTATGCATCTCTCAGAGCATCCATACACTTTATTTTATTTTGCCTGCTCCTTCTAATATCATGCAATGGTGGCGACAGAGAGCTGCAGAAGTGAGATTCACACAATCTCTCTCTCTCTCTCCTCCAGGGCTACATCCCGTTATCTGGGCGGAGGAAGAGGAAGAGAGAGAGAGAGAGAGAGGAGACCATATCCACCACACTGCCTCTCTGTTCTCACCCACAACTCCAGAGACAGATATCCTGAAGAGAGGAGAGGAGAGGAGAGGAGAGGAGGATCTATCAGAACAAAGAGGAATACTACTGGAAAACGAGATTATATGTTGCGTTTGTGCCGGTTTTTGGACTCCTGCTTCCTGCTTCTTCTCCGCCTTGTTGCTCTCCAGGATCTCTCATCGTGGCTGCAGCTCCTTTTGTGTTGTCCTGCTTGTGTTGTTTATCCACAACTTCTGCCTCCTGTTTCCACCCAACATATAGGAGGGTTTCATTTCATTTTGCTCTTGTTTAAACGGAATGAATGACAAAAACAAAGGAGGTTGATGTCCATAACTCTCCGGCTCACCTCGCCTTCGCCTCGCCCAAGGAACGGAGACTCCATCTCCGGCAGAAGATGGAAAGCGGAGGCGGGACGGAGTGCTCGGACAGCGGGCAACACGCGGTCTCACACCGGCCTGAAGCTGAAGCTGCTGCGGAGCACTCTGCGGTGGTGTCCGAGAAGAAGAAGAAGAAGGTAAACCGGGCCCCGTCTCCGGCCAGACCGAAGGATGTAGCCGGTTGGTCGCTCACCAAGATCCGCGGAGGGATTGGGACGCCGACGCTGAGCGTGAAGCCGGGAAATATCCACCTGGGGAGCCGCGTTTCAAGGCGCAGCTCCGGGGGAAGTGTTGCTGGAAAGGACGGTAAAGCGGAGAAGAGCGGTGGTGGTGGTAAACAGGCAGGCAAATCCTCTTCTTCTGCGTCGTCTAAAGCAGCCAAGGCGGCCAAGAGCACCAGGAAGGTGTCGGACGCCAGTATTGGATCCGATGATCTATCCAAGGACTCCGGCTGCGCCACCGAGAAGCTCTCTCCGACCGACAGCAGCTCCGAGCTGTCGGACTGCGCCTCCGAGGAAAACAAGCTCTCCGCGGACGCTGTGAGCAGCGACGCCGAGTCGAGGAGCAGCCGAGGTGGTGGTGGTGGGTTGGACGGAGACAAGCCGCTCAGGGATGGTGTGTTGTCGGACAGAGCTGGCCAACACGTCGCCAACAAGACCACCTGCTCCTCCTCCGCGGAGAGGGACTACAAGGACCGGCTCTGCGTTGCCGTGGAGACCGGAGAAGGAAGCGTATCTCCCGGCGAGGAGCGCTCGGTCACCTCGTATGACAGCAGGGTGCCTGCCAGCACATCACTGGCTTTCTCAGACCTCACAGAGGAGTTTATGGACGGCATGCATGAGGAGTTTGTCCGGGAGATAGAAGAGCTGAGATCTGAGAATGATTACCTCAAAGTAAGTATCAGTAATATGAATTAAAATTTCCCCCATGGGAAAAGTTTAAAGGGACTGTTTGTAAGAATCAGAAATGCTTGTTAACAGCGACACCTGTGGCCGTTAAAGGGACTGTTTGTACGTTTTTAAGCGTATAAATGTACCGGGTCGGGATCCCAAACGTCCACTGCGCGCTCGCATATGCATGCTCGCATGTGGCCGGAGTCACTGCTCCTCTGCCTGCTTGCCTTCACTCACACACCGCGCGCATTCTCGCTGTCTCGCTCCACCTCTAGACGAGCATGCGCGCTCACTCCACACTGCAGAAGAGTTAGTATCTCTGAGAATATCTAGTGAATGGACCTTTGTGCAGAAATAAAAGCTGCAGCTCCTCCAGACCAACAGGTTTCCCGTGTCTTGTGAAGAGACGGGGCTCCGCAGCAAGAAAGGTCATTGCTTCCGACCGGTTGCCGGTGTCTCCCTGTGGGCGCAGTTGGGAGACGATTGCGTTTCTCTTCCTGCTTCAGCCCCGGCACCGACCCGCTTTTGCTGAAGCAGGAAAAGCCAACACTAGGATCAGCAGTGATTCATGGAGAGACCTTCGTCTGGTCAGCTAACATTACTGCCAAGCAGCTGAAATATAGAGTGATATTGTGGTTTTAGCTGACGTGTGTCGCCTCACTGTTTTGAGCGATGCTCGTTCATGTAAAGTCAGCATCGGGCTCGCGCTTGTGCTCGCTCTACATAGACATGAACGAGCATCGCGCAAAACAGTGAGGCGACACACGTCAGCTAAAACCACAATATACGCATCCTAAGTTTATTTACAACCCACATATCCATCCGGAGTTAAAAAGTAGATATAAACCAACCCTTAACACAACCAACCCTTATCACAACTCTTCCTCAACCATATACCTCCTAAAAATATCTTTTTTTACCAGTTCACTCTGAGTAGTTTCCCATGTGTGTAGAGAAGCCTTTGGATGCCATCCAAGGCTACTCATTACAAGGATGATGATGATGATGATGTTATGAATAGAGAGTCGGCACCCTCAGTAGCATAACAATGAGCAAAACATGCAGACTTGTAGCCTCAAAACGGCATGTTTCATAATAAATATCTGCACGTGCAATGAAGAGGAAATGTGAAATACTGAAAAGAGTTAGATAATAATGTGTGGATGTGGTATTTTGGGCAGATAGTGGCTTTTCAACATCATTTGCCAGTCAGTGTTGCCCGTTGTGTTTCCGCCAGCTCATATAATGGAAGTGGGGGTGTAATTTTACTCAACAGCCTGAGGGGTTGTCAGTCTGTGAGTCAGATTTCACTGAAAGCTTCAGTGTGTTGCTGCTAATTTACCAAGGTATTAGATTACATTTTTTCCCATAAAATGGTCAAAATCATGTATTCAGAAAATTTGACTTCATGTTCTGTTAAACTGACAAACACTAAAACATCAGCACTCTAAATAATAACCATCCCATCACTGCTTCATCACGTACCTGGACTCACTGTCACCAGACTTTGATACTGAAGGCATCTCTCAGCTCCCACAGGAATGTGATTTATTACGTGGATCCACCGGTCAAGCAGATCCATCCAGCCCTGTGATTGATTGATTAGAGAGAAGGATCAATTATATTAGCATGTCCCTAAGCACTAACTGGCAGTTACCAGACAAGCCAATAATTGTCAGGGATTGATTGTGGAGGGTGATTGATCAACGGCACTTTGCTAAACAGGAGGACCACCTCGTCTTTTCTCAGGGAGCTCTGCAACAGAATTTAGATTCTTCACCCTGTAGATGTCTCCACACAACAGAAGAGTTTTTTATTGATCACTGTAGTGAAATTTGTTTTGGCTGGACTGCAGAGGCCAGTCCTACAAATGCAAAAGTGGTCTATAAAATGTCATAAAATGGTGAAAAATGTTGATCGGAGTTTCTCAAAACCCAAGAAGACGTCCTCAAATGTCTTGTTTTGTCCACAACTCAAATATATTCAGTTTACGGTCATAGAGGAGTAAAGAAACCAGAAAATATTAACATTTAAGAAGCTGGAATCAGAGAATTTTGACTTTTTTTTTCTTAAAGACTACTCAAACCCAATAATCGATTATCAAAATAGTTGGCAATAATTTAATAGTTGACAACTAATCGATTAACCGTTGCAGCTCTAGTGTGTATGCATGTGTGCATATTTCTGTGTGTGTCTGTAGCTGATGCCTGAATATATAGGACAGCATGTAACAGAGCTACCTTATTGGACCACCCCAAAGCCTCATGGGAGGCCTTGCAGTGTGTCTGTTGTCGCAGCTGTGAGGAACACCTGGTTAGTAATCAGAAGATGAAAACAACATGCTGCTGTGGTGTCAGGCTCCCCCTCAATCTCTCGCTTTGTGTCTGATTTATTTCTAGATCCAGCTTCTTATTCACGCTCTCCAAGTCCCTCTCTCTATTTCCATCCGTAATGCTCATCCTTTGTCTCTGTCAGTGCAGACTTTTATGTCTTGTCTATCTCTGACTATAGCTTCATGTAGTGCATATCAATATGCTGGATGCTTTGTTGGTGCAGCTACTGTTTCCCATTTGGTTGGTAATTAGGAGATCAAGACAGCTAACAGCTATTGGAACTTATGTAATTATGAATTCATATTTCAGTGTGCAAGATGTTTATGTTTAATATTGTTGAAGCTACGAGAGAACGTGGTTAACAATCAAGTCTTCCAGCTACTATACCTGCAGCCCTAACTACTAATGTCCTTCTTTCCTGCAGCCAGAACATGCTTATTGCTGGGTGACATGCTAACAGTTTGATTGATTGTCTGTCATTTCTAGCATCCACACACCTCGTTGAAGCAGCTCTCACACAGCAGGAACCCCAACAGTTAATTAAATAATCATTTGGGCCCGCATGCTGCGCTTAGACATGATAAACAACATGTAGATCTTTACTGCTGACCTCGTGTTACAGCTGAACCTGACAGAGCCACAAAGATGGGCTTTTCTGAGCTTAATTTTTAGGAATGTCTTTCCTGTGACCACAATTTAATGTAATAGCTGAGCGTCTGTGCAGGACAAGCTTGTATAGATGACTGTTTAGCGTACTCACCACTATCTTTCAATATTCACAATATTTGACATCGCAAAGATTTGCTTTGGAAGTACAGGTCAATAGTTCCAGCTGCTCAATATCCTCTGATCAAATTGTACGTGTCACTTATGTGGTATTATTAATGCTTGTACTGCTGGCTTCAGTTTATTTTCCTGCATTGTCTTGAGGCAGTTTTCTGAATCTTGAAGTCTTTTAAATATTCCCTTTTCATAAACTTTTATGAAATACTTATTAATCACGCTGAATTTAAGTCAATTTTGCTTCTCTGATGTGCTAATCTTATATAAATATCTTATAATTTTGAAGAAATAGTACGTGACAGACCGACACATGATGGCAGCTTTTATGTTTCGTGTGTCATGCTTCTATATTAACTCAGTATCCATCCAGATCCGGTGTACGTGTGTATATTTAAGAGCATGACCCGTTTCCAACTAAAGACAGCAAAATGTTTAGTATGTGGTAGTGTAGTGCAATACGGCTAACAGATAAAATATCAGTGTCTTAAAAGGAGTGATTTGACATTTTGGAAAATACACTTATTTATGAGAAGATCAATACCACTCTCATGCCTGTACGGTGAATATAAAGCTACAGGACTGACCTGGACTTCTGCAGAAGATACAGAGAACTTACAAAATATGCTAAATAAAGTCCGCAAATTTGTGATATTTGTAAAGTCATTCAAGATAAACTGGAGGAGGAGGGATTCGTGCGCTCAGTAGATCAGTGCCGAGTCAAAGTGAAAACACTTCCACACCAATATTTTAAAGTCTGCGATTCCCTGCATAGAAGTGGCAGCTCTTTTTATGTGGTTTGCTTTAATTTGTGCACTGGGAAACTGAACCAGACCAAATAGAAAATAAACCAAAATAATCAATTTCACTCTAAAAAAAACAGACTATTGCTTGTGAAAGTGCCCTTAGAGGTTCCACTAGACATACTGTTATCACAGCAGATGTGCTTGAGCTCTGATTCTAGCTAAAGTCTGACATCTGATTGGTTGATTCAATCTCCAGACTGGCTTGTTCGCTCACATGACATAAACCATCTTCCCTGTTCTTCTTTAGTTAGCTGTGTAAAGCAGGTCAGTGGACCACCTCGCTCTCTCTCTCAGTCTCTCGCCACATTAACTTGCGATTCCCTCGTTTCGTGTCCTCACTTTCTCACTCTCTGCCGTCGTGTTTTATCTCCCTCCCTGTCTACATTTATTTCATGCTCTGTTTTTCCCATCCCTGTTATTCCCCTTTCTTTCCCCTTCCCTGTCCTTGGCTTCCATTTTTTCTTTCTCTTTCTCTTTCCCTTTCTTTCTGTTTCTTTCCTTTCTTTTTGTCTTTTCCTCTCCTCCCCTCCTTTTCATTCTCTTCTTTCCTTAACATCCATGTCCTTCCTTACCTTTACTTCTCTGATCTTTTTTTAGTCTTTCCTTTCTTTTCTTTCTCTTTCCTACTCTCCGTTTTTAATTTAACCTCTGCCTTGTTTCTCCTCTGTATTGCAGATGTGTAGCGTAGTGGTCAGTGTCGTACATATTGCTTCTTGCTGCAGTCAATTTTAGCTCGATCAACAAATCTCCTTCACAAGATTGCACTCACACAAGCACACTGTTTTCCGCATGCTAAACCACACACATTATGTTACCTAATTGTTAACATGTTTATGATCAATACTCACACATTGTTTATACTGCAGCTAGTAGCAACGTAGACACACCCTACTACACTCACTCCCTTTCTTGCTGTCTTTTTTACTCACACACGCATAAACATCCCCAGAGCTCAGTGTTGCTACAGTCGGAGCTCTGCAGAGGCTGACCCACATTATCCACTCTAGTACATTCTGACAGCGCTATTACTACTACTACTACGACAGCCGCTTGTACTCCTTTTGCTTACTTTGCTTACACATCACACACACTGCTTTTTGTACCCACACACACATTACACACTCTTGAAAGCACACTGTTGTGTAACACCCCATCTGGTGTCCCATAAAGCCCAGCGACCCAGACTTCTTCTGGTGGGGTGTGGTTCATCTCAGTGCAAAAACACGCCAATACAAGAGCTACACCTTAAACACGATTCAGAGGGATGATGCAATTCATGCTGTGAGGCTGACGTGAATAATTCATCTCTAATATGTCAATAAGAGAGGTAGATAACAACACTACTGTAAATGAATCACACAATCTGGCTTATTTTTGAGTGTTTTTGAAAACGTTTGTGAGATATCTTTACTTCATATCTTTTAGAGTGTAGGAATTTTCTTTCCTTTGCTCTGAATTTCCCTGCAGGGACTGTTAAGAGTCTCCTCTAAGGTAATCTGATAACCCGACCATGACCTTTGACCTTCTGGGTGGGAGAGAGAAAGGAGAATCAATCGTATCATATTACCGAGTGCACCATTCTGCTACTTACAACATGTAGATCTCTATTTCTGATGACCTCTTTTATCTGACTTGAGAGAATATTACACAGTAGTTAATTTTAAGAAGACAGTAATAGTTGTAAAGGCTGTTGGATGATGAAGATGTGGTGGCTAATGACGGCAAGCAGCGATTGATGGGCTGGATTACGATCAAAATTAATGGATGATGATTTTTTGATGATGATGATGATTGTCTTGCATATAGGACAAAGATGCTTACAGCTCTTAAGACTCCTATTAAACATTTAAGATTCCCTTTATGGCCCACATACTGTATGTGCTCATAATGCTGTCAGCACTTTGAGTTAGAGTCAGTTAGAAGTCTCTACAACACTTAACAGCTCTTTCCCTGCAGGTTGATATCGGAGGAGTAATGTTAAAATGACAGATGCACTTATACATTCTCTCTTCTTCCCTTTCTCCAGGATGAGATGGAGGAGTTGAGGTCTGAGATGCTGGAGATGAGGGACATGTACATGGAGGACGACGTCTACCAGCTGCAGGACCTACGGCAACAGCTGGAGCAGGTACAACTGTGGGCGGACAGACCAACTAAATGAAAGCACACGTTTCACTTTTACTTTTTATTTATTGATTCAATTAAACCATGCATGTGCTTTGTTCTCCAAGATACAAAATCATTGCATCATACAATATCAATAAATTACACAAAGAACATACCGTAACATAATCGCCATATGTATGTCCAAAAGCAACATTTTTATGTAAGGGGGGGGGGAAATAATAATAAAGAAAAAAAGAAAAGAGAAGAAATAAGATAATTAAAAGCAAGGAGAAACAGCAAAACAAAGAGACAAAAAAAAAAAATAATAATAATAATAATGGTAAGTGAGTGGAAATTAAATTTAAAATGCCTTTTTAACCCTTTTAGATCACAAAATATAAATTTTTATATAAAAATCCAATAATCTTTTCTTCCTTTAAACAAAATATGAAGTGTGCTTATGTAAGCTAGTACCACCCAATTTCAGCCAATAATATCATCCATATCAATATCAAATATTGAGTTTCACTGGGGAATACGTCACAGTACAGAAGCTAAATATGCTGTAACTTCCTTTTCACTGGGACTTTAAATGTGTAAAACAGGCTGCAAAATGTTTTGAAACGTCAAGTATGATAGCGGCCAATCAATCATCTGAACATCATCTTTGAGCAAGAGGTGCTACACAAGGCCAGGTGCATCATGGATGTCTGCATGTCTGATTCTTTTGTATTGCAATAGCTGCTGCAAGGCACATTTTTCCTTGAAGGCACAATAATAAAGTGGAGCAAAGTAGTAGTAGTTTAGACAGTTGACACGTAACATCATCCACTCACACTGCTTCTGTTTCTCAGGCAAATAAGACCTGCCGCATCCTGCAGTACCGGCTGAGGAAGGCCGAGCGACGCTCTCTCCGCGTGGCCCAAACGGGGCAGGTGGACGGGGAACTGATACGAACGCTGGAGCAAGATGTCAAAGTAAGTGTTTACTTTTAGTGCATTCTGCAGCTGCACTTACATAGTGTGTAGCGCTGCATGCAGTATGCACACAATTGGGACACACTACATCATCGTAACATTGCACCTTGAACTTTGACCCTCTTGCTCATATATCCACTTCACAGAGGATTGTGGGTCAGAATAGCAGAAGCGCATGCTGGCTTGCATTCTGCAAAATACGACCGGATGCAGTAGGACATCCTGGTATTTTTGGCACAGTGCATTTAACATACTAGGTATTGGGACATACTTAATATTTTTCTGGCTTACTAAATGGTTTGGTAGTATGGCTATTGGAACGTACAGTTGGTGTGTTTTAGAGAGAGTGATTGAAATGGCTAAATAGCTCTGTGTGGAAGAGGTTCTGAAGTCACAGTTATTAGCTGTGTTCATGCGGTAGATACAGTATACTATGTGAAATAGAGAAAGTGAGATATATGGAATAAGATGTCATAATGTTGCTGTGAGGTAATTTACTCATTTTGAAGTGCATAGTCTTTACTCCAAAAAACGCTCTTAGTTTCCAACAAATGAAGCCAGCAAGCTCGTTAGGCTTCTACTAAATGTCTTTGTCCTCCAGAAATCAAAATCCAGTTTGTGTGGAAATGTTTAAATATAGATATGTTCTCTTAATCTTTATAAGGCCACTCTCAACTAGATATTTTTATTCTGCAGTTTAGTTTTACAGTATGTAGATAAAGATCCGCTTGTGTAAAAATGTAATAGATTCTATTATTCCAATTTTGCTCCAAAGCTGGTGGAAATGATCTCAATAGGAAAATCAGTCTAATGTATGGGTGGTGGCATGACCAGACTTTAGTCAAAAACAGCAGAGAAAAAACCCCTAACCACTGTTGCCCAACATTCAAGGACCTTAAATATGGCTGATTGTTGTTACATACATGCTGTGGTGAGGTCAGACTTTCTCTAAGTTGTTTAAGGAATTTCCCTGTTTAAAATAAAATGGACCAATCTTAACGCTGGCTTAGAAACACTGAACGCCACATTAGGACTCTCAATTGACCTCACATACACACAACTTCGCACACACACACGCACACACACATAAATGCAGTAAATGTACATATAGACACCGCTGTCTTTTACAAGCGTCCTTCACAGTACGCATACATACCAGTCATCCCAATCACTTCGGGAATCCCTGTTAATGGCCAGTTGTACACAAGCAACACTGAGTGCAGGGTAAAGCTTCTGTGCGTGTTTTCTGTCATGCTGACCCTGAACTATGGATACACTCCGTCAAATTCAAAGCGTTCCGCCAACATTTTTTCATGTGATAGAGGATACAATGAGGCCTTTATACCCTCTAAGAGAGAGAGTGTGAGAGTGAGACTGTGATGTCACTCTCAAAGGGCTTTCCGTCGGCTGTTGCTGTCTGTCTCTCCGCTGCTGTCTCACCATCTGGTTGTTTTGGAAGAAGGAAGGAAGGAAGGAAGGAAGGAAGGACGGAAGGACGGAAGGAGGGAGGGAGGGAAAAGGAAGAGCGTACATCCTGTGTCTCTGAGGGTGAAAAAAAGGGGGATTGGTCATTTTTTGAAAATTCAAATCGGCCAATCAGAGAAGGAGGATGAAGGAGGGAGGAATACAAAAAAGAGAAACTAACATAAACAGAAATAGAAGAGGGGAAAATAAGTCATTCAAGAAGGAATAGTTGATTTGAATGGACTTGAATTTTAAATCTTTAGTAGCCAATGGTAGCGCTGGGATAAGGGAGGTCAGAAATGATGGAGAAAATAGAAAGACAAAGCTTGAAAACAAATAGGGCTGCCCCATCTTAGTTGATTAGGTGAATAATCAGTCATTTTTGTCTAAGTCGAATAAGATTTCTTTAGTTGATAAGTCATTTTTAAGGCTCTTCTCATGCTGAATGACGTATTTCTAAGTATTTCTCTGGTAAACACAAGATTTAAAGTGATGCTTTTGTGTCATTCATTGTGTAGAAACTCAGTTTCACAGATCGTTTGATTAAATCAACTAATCGTATGAGTGCTAGTCGACTAAGAATTTCTTTGGTCGAGGACAGCCCTAGAAAAAAAAGCGAGTAAAGTCTGCATCTGCTGGCTACATTAGCAACGAGGGATCATAAACACAGGATACTGAAAAAATATACACTGCAGGGAGACAAACCTGACCTCTCTCACAACACATGGCTGATTGTGTCGTCTTGCTGCCAGAGCCAAAGACTCAGACAGCAGGTCGAGTTACACCATGATGTGTGTGTGTGTGTATGTGTGTGTGTGTGTGTGTGTGTGTGTGTGTGTGTGTGAGTTCATTAATCCTATGCTAAGCTCCTCTTTTGCTGGCCTCTCACAGTCACTCCTCTGTTTATTCTCGTGGCTTTATCATTAGCTTTATAAAAACAGACACTCACTCCTGCCTCTGTGACTCATCACTGATTCAGCTCTACTGGAAAATAACTTAACCAGCAGTAAAAAAAAAAAAGACAATGTCTATAAACAGTTGAGCGGTCTGAATGTCCTTAAACTCAAGAATAACACAAGTATGAATACTAAAAATAGCAGCATCGAAATCCTCCCATCTGCCTCCCACATACTATTTGTTGTTGTGATGATAAATGTAATCTAGTGCAACTGGTTGAGTTGGGCTTTGCTTGGGCTTGCACCAACACACTCAACACACAACCCTCCGTAGCAAGTTTAAGTCGCTTTTGTCAACATCACCAGCGATCATCATCAGCTCACAGCATATAAAGCTAATTAGCATGTTGCACTGGCAGCATGCTGCTCAACCCACCAAGTAAAAAACAAACAATCCTTGTGATTAAAGGGCGGGTCCATCTGCGTTCTTCTCTTATAAAAAGCGTGCCATAGGTAAGCTTATCAAAGCTATCAATAAGCTTATAAATAAGCCATTATATCACTGTTTACGTAGCCACCACACCAGACTCCATTAACAAAACAGTAATTTGACCTCTCAGAACACGGGAGTTGCTGGTCTACCGCTGCATCAATCGGTCAGTAAGTTACTGTATGTAACGTTAATACACTGACCATAAGGATGTATATATACTGTATCATGCAGACACCTAGAAGGTCAGGTCACATGAGAAGAAGGGCTTGTTAAAATTGCATTTTGACGCTATAACATTACATACTTTGACCTTAATTTTAACGTTTGAATTTGAATACATGAGGAACACCACTGGAAAGCTACGTGATTATATAAAAAAGCTAAAAAAAAAACAAATAATGGACCTGCCCTTTAAACGATGATCCACTCTAAGACCTGAGCCCCAGCAGCCCCAGAACTTGACCTTGAACTTGCTGAGCTGCTCTACACTGAGCTGCTTTACAAAAGAAATTGGCTTAACTACTGTTGATGCCTTAAGGCCTTGATGTGATGACTCACTCACATGCAAAAACACACAAATTGGCAAATGCTCGCACACACACAGACTTGAACTTGCGCAATGGAACACACACACATGAACTCTCTCACACCCTGTTTGTCCTTCATTCTGCTATTCCCTCTGTCTGTCTTTCTGGCCACGTGACCTTTAGTGCTCCTCGAGGGAGTGTGAGTGATGAAGACAGATGGAGAAAAGATAGTACGATAACTGAGGGAAATGGACAAAGAGAGAGATTGTGTGTTTGTCACATATATACTAATTGACAAAAACATCTGCTTTTGTACTTACATCACATGCTCTTATTTGTGTTGTTTTAGAAATCCAGTGTGCCGGCGTGCATGTGACTTTGTGAGTGTGTGTGTGCGCGGTACGGCTGTCAGGATCTCCATGAGAATGTCTGACATCATTTCCTGTCCTACTCACACACTTCTCTCATTCCCACAGGCTACAGACATCTGGACACACACACACACACACACACACACACACAGAGGAAATAGTTGTTAAGATTCTCATGATGTCGACCCAGCAGTTGCTCTTCACTGTATCTCCCCCGAGAGTATTCAGTTTTGCATTTGCCTTGAAGGGCCGACTATAAACTAACTGACACTTAAGATCTCAACCGGGTCTTTCATGTGAGAGAATATGTGAGCTTGTAGTTTGAGTGAGCAGGTCTTTTTAAAAGCATATCCAACATTTTGGAAAATATGCTTTTTTTTTGTATCACTAACAGGTGTTAGATGAGAAGTTAGATATCAGTTTCATCTGTGTGCTTTCAGTATAGAGAGTGGTCCAGGATGAGTTTTGCATAGCTGGTTGCCCAAATAAGGAGAGAGCTCAGACCAGTACAGCAGTGGCTGTAAACCAGGACAGCTTTATGGTGCCATGTGTAATGCTTTTGCTACCCGTGTCACCAGTGTACAGTATGTGCTGTTGGTAATGTAAACATCACATATGCAGTACAGTTAATCTAATTATTTGACAGTTTTTTCCACCAACCCTCATTTCTATTTCTATCCTTTCTCTCTTCTTTTTTTCATTCATTGTTTTTTTCACAGCACTACTTCTTATGACTCTATACTTCATACTCCTCTGAGTGTAGTGTTTCTGTGCTTCCTGTAGATGATATTATGGGCTTCATCACACACTGAAGAGTCATCCTACCTCTCTCACTCCCTCACAGACACATAGCATATACTGCTGTAGTTGTGAGGACCCTAATTGAGATAATATATTCAGTAGCGTCGAAGAGGCCGTTCACATGTTGCATCTTAAAACGCGTGGAAAATGTCAGCCGTGCCGCTTTCCTCCTTTTATCTAAGGTGCTTGGGAGGTTGTGCTCCTGTGGCGCCTGCCGTTACTAAGCAACCAAAACCTGCGTGCTACGGTGATGATGAAGTTGCGGTAAATTAGCAGTAAGCCTCACTGACTAAACTAAACTCAGTCAAAACAAAGATAGATGGATTTCCAGCACCATTAATCCCTCACAGCAGCTTTACTGCTCGATTTCTCTGTCTGATCTTTCAACAGGATGTTTTGATGTTCTTGGACGGAAAGGGTGAAGCAAGTAAAATAGTCCGTGGGACAGATCATAAAGCTCTGGGTAGCCCTGTACTAAAAACAATAACTTCTTCTCCATATACTCCAGATATTAACAGAAGAAAGAAAAGATATCTGCCGGCTGTGATTGGTTGTTTCTCGTCACATGACATGCAGTGTGCGATGTTGCGTTCCAAAAGTGGAACTACTTTTTATCTCGGGGCGCAGCCGTCTAACCCTGAAAAATAGGCATTGCGGCGTCCCTCTTGCTTTTGAGCGCGCCTTCCTCACGTCTACATTGACAATAATGGATGCGAGGGTGCAGAATATGTGGTACGTGACCGGCCCCTAACCCCGAACCTCCACAACTGCATGTCTAAACCCAAGTCTTAACTTTCAAAAAGGCAAATGCATTTTTAAGAAGTGAGAATCGCTTTCCAAAAATGTCCTCAATCTCAAGGTCTTAAAGTCAAATTTGGTCCTCACAAAAATAGAAGCACTGGCGCTCACAAACACACTGTCATTAGATTAGTGCTGGGAAGCAGCCGTATCCGGTACATTATATCGGAAAAGGGCCAGCTCCCGGCCTCATCTCCATATGTTAGGTTATGTGCAGTGTGTGTGCCTGCGTGTGTGTGTGTGTGTGCGTGAGAGACAAAATTGGATTCAGTTTAGTTCTTGTACTGTATGAGCTCCAGTAAAGTGTTCCTCTTGCATCTCTCTCTCTCTCTCTCTCTCTCTCACACACACACACACACACACACACACACACACACACACCCCTCAACCCCCACTCTTGCACCATGTGTCATGCACTCACTGTAGGAAGTAGAGTTTCCATGCGAGTATCAATCATTACAGTACATCCCTGTTCCCATTAGGGACTGTGGTTTCCACTGTGTGTGTGCGTGCGTGCGTGCGTGCATTCGTGTGTGTGTGTGTCATGTCAGTATGGGCCGATTCAAAGCAGTACCACTACTTTTGGTACTGATTATTTATCCCATCATAGTTTTTACAGCACTGCAGAACTCGTAAGTTACACACAGGACCCCGACAGGTCCAGATATTTAGCATGCTAGAGATCTGGAATGTATCTGCGAGGCATCGGCGAGCTCTCTGCTTGTGTCTTTGAGCAGTTCACACATGATGCTCGAGCGCCGATGTGCGAGCAAACGCCAATTTGTCTCTGATCTAAGTGCTTTTGTCGGAGATCTCCAAAAATTGTCAGGGAGCGGAAAATCAGGGCTAAAGTCGTGTAGTGTGAACTAGCTATTACATGAGAGCAGATAAACACACTGTTAATCCATTACTCACACCTTTGCTCTTTTTGGTTTGACACCACCTACCAGAGACGCCCCAAGCCGATCCTAAGTATTGGTATCGTGGCTAATCCAGACATATTTTAACCGATCGATATCGGCTAAAATGTAGCCAATCGGAATCTGATCCTTTTCTATACTGTGCTTTAGTCAGCTTTGTCTACTTCAGTCTGCTAGTGTTGCAGCACGATTCTACTTTTCCACATTTCACTGCATATGAGAATGAAAATTAGAGTGGTAATGTGAAAAAATTATTTGTACTGGTGATTGAGTCTCTCATTAGAACTGCATGCACACTCTTTTGGAACGGGAGAGATCCGAAGTTTGACAGACCTGTCACACTTAGTTATGTTTGCTAAGCTATTGGACTATCGCTGTTCAATTGTGCTCAAATGATAAGCTGAAGGGTCAATCGATAGAAAATGTACAAGTTTGACGATCAATGTATCTTTTAAGTCATTTATCAAGCAAAAATGGCAAAACATTCACTGGTTCCCACCTCTCAAATGTGATAAATGTGCTGCTTGTCTTTGTTGTATATCATTGAATATTGAATATTTAATATCTGTTGGTTTTAGGGCTGCAAATAACGATTATTTTCATTGTCGATTAATCTGTCAATTATTTTTTCAATTAATCGATTAGTTGTTTGGTCTATAAAATGGTAAAAAATATTGATCAATGTTTCCAAGATGACGTCCTCAAATGTCTTGTTTTGTCCACAACTCAAAGATATTCCGTTTACTGTCATAGAGGAGTAAAGAAACCAGAAAATATTCACATTTAAGAAGCGGGAATCAGAGAATTTTGACTTTTTTCACTTAAAAAATTAGAGAGATAATTGACAGATAAATCGATAATGAGAAAAATCATTAGCCATATCATGTACTACTGCAAATACTACTACGACTACTTTGATATCAAGTACACTACTGGATTGATGTCTGTATGTTATGTATGCATGAACGGATGGATGGGCAGAATGATGGTTGGTGATATCGGAGGTGAGACACACTTTTCCAACTGCCAAATGACATGCCAAGGATTGTGGGAAGGAATTCATCACATTCCAGCGCCCTGCGTCCCTCCCTATCTCGCTCTCTTCTCTCTTTATCCAGAGATAGATGGATCACAGGCTGTACTAGAACAGCTGTCACGCCACTGGCTCTCTCTCTCTCTCTCTCTCTTCCACACATAATGGCTTTATATATAGACACGAAGCAGATTACTTGTGATGTAACATCCTCTAAATGGGTGTTGAGAGGCCAGAATGTTGGACGAATGTCAAAAAGGTCAACAGCATCAACGCTTAACATCAACACCAGAGGCTACCTCAGAGCTACTCACCGCCTCATGCAAAATCCTTTTTGAGCAGACTTGAATGAAATATATAAACACTCTATGCACCATGTTATAGCTGACAAGCTTTGAATATGGAAAGCATAAATCATAAATTGTGAGCAAGAGAGCAGCTACATCAGTGATATGGAAGTATAGTTTGTACCTGCCTATGGCATGGATGCTGGTGTGCGTTTGACACATTGTGATGAGTTACAGTGTCTTCATGGGCTCCAGGGCTGTAAAGCTATTTCTTCTTATGAAATGATGACAGTGCTCACACACAAAAAACAGCAGTGAAGAACTGATGCAATATGAGGCTTTTGCAGGAAATCCACAGCGTAGATGAGAAGAAGAGAACCAGAAATGTGTTTCAAGTTGTCATTCGTTATTTTATAAGCAGAATAAGGTTGTGTCAGCCGTATCTCTTTAGTTAACCACCACTCTCTGCGAAGCACATCGTAATCATGATTCCCAGGAGTTCAGCATCGTCAGATGTAGAACTTTAAAGGATGTTACAGAAGCAGAGGTGGAAAGTAACCATGTAGATTTACTCCAGTATAATTGAGATATTTATACTTTGAATATTTCCATTTTTTCAGCTTTATACTTCTATCGTACTACATTTTAAAGGGAAATATCATACTTTATAACCTACTGCATTTATCTTATAGTGGCATTTTGATGCTTTGCAGATAAAGACTGTAAATGCAACATGTTGCAATAGGTTAAGCTACCTAGTGTAACAGAATAGAAATTATAAACTTGGCGCTATAACCAAGAGTATTTTTGAATTGTTCTAATACGTAAGTAAAAGATGTGAAAACTTATTTCCCCACTGCACAGAAGTTACTGGGTCTTTATCTTGCGAAATAGGGCTGGGTGATGTAACGATGTATATCGTCAAAACAATGTAAAAATCGTTCACATTTTTCTATATTGTTTCTATCGTGATGTCGAAAAACCAGCGGCCGAACTGCGTCAGGGCAATTTATACGTAATTTGGACGACGCTTTACGTTCTGATCCTTGCACGTCAGCGCAAAGCTGGAGCGAACGGTCAAAACACCCCTAGATAACACAGATAATAATTAAATGTATAGCGGCACATTTTCAATTGGTATGAATGTTTAACGCTATGACACTTCTTGTACATTGCAATGACACCTATTGTAAACAAACTTATTTCATCTCTATCATTTCACTTGAAACGGTCCTGTTCATTTTGCAAGTTCTTTATAAAATGAGAAAATATTTAGCACTTTTCATTTGTCAAGTGTTTAATTCACACAGGAGTATACAAAGTTAGACTTTACCATGTGGTTATTTCAAATAGACTGTTTATTTATTGAATTACCAGAAATCTATATCTATATTGTGATTAATATCCTTATCGGGATAGAAGATTATGGCCATATCACCCCAGCCCTATTACGAAGTATGACTTTGTTGATTTGTTATTGAGGTGTTGCAACAAAAAGTGCAATGAAACCAGATGGAGACAGAGCAGCAGTCTAATTTGGTTTATCAGCTATTTAATAACCAGTAGTGTGATTATGAAATATTCACTCAAAACACTTCTTTTCTGTCCGCACAACTACGAGCTGACTCTGCAGGACTCTCCTCTGTGATTAACGGAGGGGTTCAGCTAAACAGCAGGCAGTCGATAATTCTACAGGGAGCTGCACTTTGTAAGCACATTTCATAGCTCATTAAAAAAACAAACATTAAAGTCACCTCCAAGGTCGACTGTCAGGCCTCAGACGCCTTTCAGTTTCAGTGGAGTCATCGTTCCCCAACATGAGTCTGTGATTTGATAAACAACGCAGGACTGTAGAGTGCTGATGCAAATAAAACTACAGATTGAAGGAGTGTTTCTGTCAGATTTAGCATCAGTATAAATGGTTATGTTTTTATTTTACTTGACAACAGAATGGCTAAAATACTCTGAGATAGACAAAAAAGCAAAGTGAAAGAGCCCCCATAAATACAATTGTGGTTCCAACATGTATTCAACAACAAAGATGTTAATGTTCTTGGTAAAGTTAAAAAAAGACACGACCATGGTGAAGTCACTCAAAATACTTTCACAAGTGACATTTCAAAACAACAAAGGACTGCTGAGCTTGTCTTTTATGGACAAAGCCGTGTGATAAATTCATTTTAAGCAGAGCCTCTCTGTGTTTGTTACTGTCGCCTCAGAGCAGGAAGGTCCTAATTTCAAACCCTGTCAGAGCTGACTGAAGCCTCTCTCAGGTTTGCATGTTTCCTCCCACACCAAAAGACATGAATGTTTCAGTAGCTCTTCTGTCAATGCTCCGGGGCAACACTGGAGTTGTCCCCATGTGCTGTAGGATTGTTGCTACTCCTAAACAGATGAGTTTAAATCTAGAGGACAACTTTCTAATGCTCTGAAGTTTTAGGAAATTCTATAAAATATATATATATTTCTGTTTTTTAAACGTATTTTTCTGTGATTTTTATAAAAATCTTCTTATATCTGACTTTCATTGACATAATGCCATGCCTTCCCATGTCTCACCCCAACCTTTACCTTCACAAAACCTAAATATAACGTTAATGCGAACAGTGACGAAACAGCCTTTTTTGAGGAAATGGGAACCACAAAAAACACCCTTTTATTTTAAGTTCAAAACGGAAATTGATCCTTGCAAAGACAAGTAGAAGTGCACACACACGCACACAGACACACACACACACACACACACACACACACACACACTATACATAGCTGTGGTGTTTCCATAACGGCCATCAGTTTAACAGCTTCCCTCCCTGTAGATTTTATCAGAGAGGTTTTACATGCAGCCAGTAAAGTGTGTGTGTGTGTGCAAACCGGCTTAATAAGACTCGAGACTCGCCGTTGAACACCATCAAACACACAAACCACACACAGTGTAGTGTACACGAGAGAGACCTATTTGATGACTAACTGCCACTTGTTGAACGATATTGCTGTTTGCCCTGTGGCCAGTGTGAGTGTGTGTTGTGTGTTTTGTTCTTGCCTCGCTCTCTCTGCTTCTGGAGGTTTTTTCCTACTCTCCTGACTCCATACTCTCTCTGTCACACACACACTCTTTAATACGTACACACATGTACACATGCACTTTTCCCAGCTCGGCAGCACCCTGACTGAATGCTAATTACATCCTATAGCTCTGTTGCTGGGTAAAACCACAGCTTCAATGGCGTTAAATTCCTACACGCTTCCCTTTAACATAGAAGAACAATACAGCATTTAATAGGAGTCAACGGCTGACAAAGGAGTGTTGAGGAGGAGGAGGAGGTGGAGGGGGAGATGAAGACCCATAAACCTGCAGTGGTGAAAACATGCCATCAATAAAAGCTGTTTTCTCTTTCGAATATTGACGCACCGATCAAAATTAAGCACGGTGTTAATCAATCACGTTTCCTGCCGATTCGATCCACGTAAAGCTCCACATAAAGAACTCCTCTGTGTCTTAATACACAAACGCTGATGTTGACGTGTTCTGTTGATCTGCATCAGAGAGACCGAGGGAGCAAAATTGATATGCAAAACCTTTTGGTTATAGTGATTATCTGCAAGATCCATTTTCATATTTCATCTCCATATTTATTGCTCAGTTCTCGCTGCTGTCGTGTTTCTGCGCCGCATCCCCCCAGAGATAACCTGCCAATCCGTCACTGTGGGCGGGACTTTGACATCTTCCTTTGATGTTCTGTTGATGGACTCTATGTCCCATGTGATTAATCCCCCAGGAACTACACAGCACTAAGCTGTACAGCTAGTATAGTGGCCACAGTCACTAATTACACAACCATCACAAAAGAACTCGCTGTAAGTTTATTAAGAAAATCTATTGAGTTTTCACATTTGCATTTTTTTTTTTGTTGCTGCATGATCTTAATTAATTCATAAAGATGATACTGAAATGCAAAAAACACAATCAAAACCATTTTTGAAAATTAAATTCAGTTGCTCATTTAGCAACAACTTAAAGTTCAAAGTTCAATTCAGTGCACAATATGAAGAGAAGGAGCTGCTGGAAAAAAGAAGAAATATCGTAGACGTTGGTGTGAAGGCTCCAGTGACAGCTTGGAAAACCCTTAAATTAATAAATAAGTCCTCGGATAAACATCTTGGCTGAGGTTTTTAATTTTTCAAATTTGAAGTCGGCAGTAGAGTGAAAGTTACAGCTTGATGGCCATTTTTTTTTATACTTCCCGTACAGCATGTTAATTTGTTCTATGCAAACCGCCAAAATACTGCATACTCAGCATTTATATTTACTGTTAGCTTTAGGAAGGATGGAAAGGCTGTCATGAACTGGATTTAGGTTGAGCAACAGAGAGTTGCAAAGTTGCATTTTATTGAAAATCACAGGATTATAACCTAAAACAGGTATGCAAATATCAGAAGATGTGTGACAGTTGAATAAAATTGAAAATTAGATGGAAAGTGGCGAAGCGGAAAAAATTACAAAAGAGAAAGAGACGGCATTTTTACCAGTACAAAGGGAACCATTAGGAACTATTGAAACCAGAGAAAAACTGAATGACAGAGAGAAATACAGGAGGTGTACAGAGAAGAAGAAATACACAGTCTGCACACATTAAAACATGAATTGGCGTGTGGTGGAGCTCAGGGAGCCGTTGGGTAGAGTGAGAGTGGGCAGTACAGAGGGGCATTGTGGGATTCAGCTGCACACTGGCACTGGTTCAAACACACACACACACACACACACACACACACATGCACACACACACACACACACACACACACACACACACACACACACACACACACACACACACATGCACACAGACTCACAGTAAGTGCTAACAATTACAAATTGTGTTCAGAGAGATATTGCAGATGAGTAACGCAAGTGTGAACACACACACACACACACACACACACACACACACACATATTAGGGCTGGCAATTGATTAAAATATTTAATCGGGATTAATTGCAAATTAATCACACATTTTTTATCTGTTCAAAATGTACCTTAAAGGGAGATTTGTCAAGTATTTAATACTCTTATCAACATGGGAGTGGACAAATATGCTTGTTTTATGTAAATCTATGTATATATTAATCATTGGAAATCAATTAACGACACAAAACATGACAAATATTGTCCAGAAACCCTCACAGGTACTGCATTCAGCATAAAAAAAATGCTCCAATCATAACATGGCAAACTGCAGCCCAACAGGCAACAACAGCTGTCAGTGTGTCAGTGTGCTGACTTGACTATGACTTGCCCCAAACTGCATGTGATTATCATAAAGTGGGCATGTCTGTAAAGGGGAGACTCGTGGGTACCCATAGAACCCATTTTCATTCACATATCTTGAGGTCAGAGGTCAAGGGACCACTTTGAAAATGGCCATGACGGTGTTTCCTCACCAAAATATACTGCAAACAGAACATACTATATTACATATATATAATAGTAACATATTAATAAAATAACATACACTAGACGAACCCAGATGCAAACTTGATTTTTATATTGTCAAAGTGTATATAAAAGTTTGCACTTTTCAATTGTGTTACTGCACCACATAGTTAAAGTTATTTGGGCACAGATCTTACCAGGTGATATTGTCACCAAATGATGCTGCGCTTTGAACTGACCGACTTCTCACCTTGTTTCCATATAATCAAATGAAAGCAGCTGGCAGGCCTTTAGTGCAGAGCAGTACTACAACAGGATAACGTGGCTCTGTGTTGTCACCACTTTGTGTGTGTTCTTACCTCCTTTTTGAGGTGGTACCAAATCAAAGTACACAATATATTATAAAATGATGGTGAATAATAAATGAATAAGGCCCACTCTCACTAATTTTTAACATAAAAGTCAATTCTATCAACACAAAACGGTGAAATCATCAGATACTAAAGACCTCCTCCCACTAGATTAAATCAGTGTTGAGGTTAATGGAGGCTAAGTACATTTATGAGCTATTGAGTGATTGATTTAACACAGGCCTTTTTCTCTAAAACTGGATATATCCTTTTACTCAGCTCCCGGTGGGAATCATTAAAGTTTCATTTCATCAAATCTAATGCATTTTAGAATAAAAGCCCTCATAGTGAGTTTCAATGGAGCAGTCATTTTGAAGTTTAAATTGACATTTATTAAAGCAAATTACCTCTTTTTTTTCTGCACTTTTTTTTTATCCTTTTTATATTCATGTTTTTTTTGATAACCAAAAAATGCCTTGAGGGAATTTCATTACATCTGGCACAAACATTAACTTGTACTCAAGGATAAACTGATTAGATTTTGGTGGTCAAAGGTCACTATGACCTCAAAAAACACGTTATGGACCATGACTCAAGAATTCATATGCTAATTATAACAATTTCACACAAATGTCCAATCGGCTTAGGTGATGTAGCGATGCCATTTTGGAAAGACATGGATGTAAACTGCAACTTGACTGGTTAGCGGAGGGATACTACCGTGAGGCGGTAATTATAGTTTATTGTTGCTTTTTGTTTCCTGTTGTGCTGTTTTCATATCAGACACCAGGGAGTTGACTTTGTCCCAGTTTGACATTAGGAACTTTTAATGAATAAATCCCCTCGGGGGGGGGGGAGACAATTAGACGTTCATAAGATCACATTATGTGTAAAAGATCACTTCCTGCCAGGGTGGCGTTAATTATCTTTTTGGCTTTATTAGATTAAAAGGATGAAAAGTCCTTGTTGATAGAGATGACACACTGTGTAGACTCAGTTAAAATAACCAGCATTTAACTGGTCCCCGTTTGCACTGGCGGCGTTCCTAGAACATATCTGATGCTTGAAAATGAAATGAAATAGAGCCAAAGCTCCATCTCTTTTACCTGAACAGAGATTAGTAACATGAATAGTAATCTTCCAAGCAAAATCCCCTGATGACAGTTTCAAGGTTATTGTAGTCGGCTCTGGCAGATTAAGATCTGGTTGCTGAAAATCACTCACAACTCCACCTTATCTACTTTATTTTGGGGGAAATATACAGACAGACTGACAGACAGACAGACAGACAGACAGACAGACAGACAGACAGACTGACAGACTGACAGACAGACAGACAGACAGACAGACAGACAGACAGACAGACAGACAGACAGACAGACAGACAGACAGACAGACAGACTGACTGACTTAAATAAACAGTATATATAATAGTGCAATGGGCAGGTAGCAGCAGGTCATATAAATAATAAAAGAGAGCACATTTTACAAAATAAGAAGTGCTCCCTGATGCAGTCATTCTGAGTTCAAAGACTTCTTATAAATGTTCCGGCTGACCCTTTGGACCCTAAATCGATGACCAGACGGGAGCAGCTCAAACTCTGAGTGTAGTGGATGTGAGGTATATGTAGTTATATGTTTAGCCTTCCTGTGTACAGCGCTGTCAAATATATTGCAGAGTTGTTTCTGTCACTTGCCAATCATCTGCCCTGCAATACTAACAATCATGGAGAGTTGTTTTTCCTCTTTGCACTGAAGTTGCCGTACCATGTCAAGGTTATAGTAGTCAACTCTGGCAAATTAAGATTTGGTTTTGGAAAATCACCCACAACTCCACCTTATGTACTTTATTTTGGGGGAAATATGAGTCACATGTGTTTTTTTGTGAATAGTGTTTCAGTTTAGGCCAGTGTTTGCAAGAGTGGTTTTTTTTTTCATTTATTAAGTATGTCTTTTTGTGTTTTTTATGCAGCTATTCCTTTAATTAAATTTTTTTTTTGTATTTTTGACATTCCAACTTACTACATAGTACCTAAAACAAAAGATTAAAGGAATACTTCACCCTTAAAATGACCATTTGTATTATTATGTAATTATTCACCCCGTGTTACCTTGAATTTTTGAAAAAAACTTAGTTTTTCTTGCATGCCTCCACGGTGAACAGAGAATCCAAAAACAGAATAAATCGTTGATGAATTGAAGTAAATAGAGGCCAGGTTTAACGACAGCAAAACTATATCAAAACTTCCGTTTACAAACTCTCAAACAACTCGTGCGGTAAAATCCAAGTCTAATTTATTCAGTTGTATGCTCACTACTTACCAAACACATGCATCTTTGCTAAAACCTTACTATTTCACTTCTGCCACTACCGTCTTTGACGAAAATGCATGTATTTCGGAGGTACTGAGCATATGACTGAATAAATGCATGCAAGTTTTCTTCAAGATTTCAAGGTAACACGCAGTGAGTACTTGATATACAAATGGTCATTTTGTGAGTGAAGTATTCCTCTTAAACCCACTTACATTTGAATATGTGAAACCAAATAAAATATTCTCTCATTAGTTTCTATTTGCTCACATGCTGTATGTAAAGCGTTTTGCAGGATATACATTTTTTCATCCACGCAGTTGACACGAATGATTGTAAGTCACACTGAACTAAATGTTCCTCCATCCCTCCCTCTTTACCCTCTCAGGTGGCAAAGGACGTGTCCATCCGTCTCCACAGCCAGCTGGACAGCGTGGAAAAGAAGAGGAGTCGTCTGGAGCAGGAGAACGAGGAGCTGAGGGTCCGACTGCAGGACCTGGAGGTCGCCAAACAGGTCCTGCAGCAGGAGATTGACAAGGTAGGATCTAAATCTCATAACTGTGCTGTGTGGAGCCGGGAGAGGCCATACTGGGTTCAGCAGGGCTGTTTGTGAGCATGGCTGTTAATAAATGTGTGAATTATTTGATGTGGCTGGAAGGCTGCTTCTCTTGATGCAGAGGTGGTTGGTACAGTATCTTGTTTTTGAGGATTTAGGGAGTTTCCCAGTGTCCCAGTTAGCTGTCATATTCCTCACAATAACAGCATTTAGTTGTGTTGTCTTAGCAGCAGTAGCCAACGTCTAATTCACTGCTGTGCTGTTCAGTAAACTCTTTTTTTATGGCGAAGATTGCTATGGTCTAACTTCAGATGAAAGTGTCTACTTTAGTTTTGGACCAACCTGGAAATTTCAGCTAAACACTGAGGTTGAGGCAGATCCTTTTTTAGCCCGTCGTCCTTTTGGCCTTTTGAAGAAAACAATGTTTACTGTGCTCAGTTTGCCTGTGAGCCTCAAGAGAGCTCGTCTCTGCTCTCATCTAGTGTTGACTTCATTTCTGCCACTCTGCTGCCACTCCAGGGACTTTTTTGTTTTACCAAGTGTAGCCAATAATGCACTGCAATGAAAAGGGAGAATACGATTTGATGTCAGGGCCAGCTGAAGCGAAAATAAACAAAACGGAGTTGGCGTTGCACTCCTTTTGAAAGGAAAGGAAATAAAAATACAGTGATGTTGTTCACAGTCTTGAGTTCAGCAAGGTTGACCTCTCCGCTATCTCATCTGAGTGAAAAGTATAAAAGAAAAAGTATGAAACGAGGCCCCATCTTTCCACCCTTTTCTCTCTCTCTCTCTTGCTTCTGCTCATAGTCTCTTTCCCTCAGTGTCTGATGGGCTGATGCTCATGGCCTTGGCCCAGGACCAGGTCCCTGATGTGGGTCAGGGTTGGATGGATGGCTGGCTCGCCTGGCAGGAGATCTGGGTCTGTCTGCTCCGGTCTGGCTGGACTGTGTGTTCTCTAGAAACAATTGCCAGTTCACTGTTTGTGGATGGATGGGAAGATGGCTGGGAGGGACACTCAATGTGTCCCGATTAGAGCTGCACGATATGTGGTTTTCGAAATTGTGACGTGAGCATGAGCAATAGTCACATCGTAGGACGTGCGATGACGTCGAATTAACTCAAACACGTCATGCTCCTACTTTTTTGCTGCATAATACAAAAGGAAAACTCACATGGTTCTCATTTTTCATGACCAATCAAGTGTTTCCCATTAATCGCCTAGGCCCGCCACAGTTTCATAATGAAGCGTGTATACTTTTACACTTCTCAATGGGTGGGATCCGCGTCTGCCTGTGGTATTAAACTCGGCGAGTGAGTAAATAGGCAGTTTATTTGCCTAAGCTACAGTGACTGGTTACTTTGTTGACTTTCCTGTTCATTAATGATTGTAAATTGGAGTGTGAGGCAGATTGGTGAAAATTAAATTCATCATTGAATATTCTTTCCAACTGTCACCTATAGTCATGAGCTTTTGGGTAGTGACCGAATTAATGACATTGCAGCTACTTCACTTCCTCCTTCAACCACGCGGCTCTTTTAATGAGTGTTTAATAATTGATGCATTAACCTCAATGTTGTACTTCATGGTTTAAATTCTCCAGTGAAGCCTGCAAATGACAACAAAAAGCAGTGCAGACTCTCAGTGTAACAGATTACACAGACATGACTATTTTGGTACAAACGTATACCTGCCAGTGTGGTAGATCTTTTGAGAATTACTCGCCAAACGGAAAATCTACCCGCATTTGGCGCTTGGCGGTGTTCATTGCTAGTGAATCAGAGCTATAGCGAATTCTGAACACATTGCCGTTGCTGTTGGGATTTAAACTGCTGAATGAAATGAAGTGCAATCGTTAACGTGCGCTTGCTGTTAGCAGTAGATGCAACAGAATTTTAAGCTTGATGGTGCTTTGATGTTTCTTAACAAAATGCTCTTTGGGAGTTGCAGCTGACTTCTCTTCTTAAGTTTTTACATATCTGGGCTTTCTTTGACTTTTTAATCAAAGAAGCAGATATTTTCTATCACAGTTGCTCATCTTTTGTAGCTACTGATGATTCAGTGTCAATCCAAGCCTTGAATCACTCTCTCTGTTGACTGACCACATAACTGACCAGCATAGTTTCATAAGCTGTGTTTGGGTCTGTTGTGTTGAGTTACGCTAACCCTTCAGTGAAGGGGATTCTTCACATAGCTGATACGATTCAGAGAACCGTGTTTGCGCGTGTGTGCTCATCCACACAGGAATGTCTCACTCATCTGTGTCTCATCTTTGATCGTACAGCATGAACATTAGGATTCAAGTACGGCCCGGAGAGAAAAGAAAAACATGGATGGAGACACGATAATGAAATATGTGTTAAATACACAAACAAACAAAAAGGCAGAGAGACAGAAGAGCACACAGACAATGAGGGCTTTGGTGATTCACAGGTGTAAAGGAGGTGTATGAATTATTGATTGTGTCCTGGTGGCGGCTGCAGGCTTCAGTCTGAACTGATATCGATATTCTTTACAAAGCAGAGCTATGCGGCGTACGGCTAGACCTTTATTCTGCTGCTGCAGGCTGTCGATACTTTACTGGGAACTGGAGAGGGATCACTTTCTGCAAACCTAACGATCTTAATGCTTTATGCACAAAAACTGAAAGAGAAACCGCTCCAATAATCTCAATTAGAAACTATGCTATACATAGCAGCTATGTTTTATCTACAGATGAACTGATTTTGATCAGTCTTTTTTTGCCCTTGTAAATGCCGGTATGACCGGGCAGCCTAGTAGCACGAATTAAACAGAAATATACATTTTACCAAATAGTGTCTATTAAGTGATCAACAAAAAAGAAGCATCCTTGTATACAAAACATGGTTAGCTCGGAATTATAACACTGTGTGTGTACAGGAGGCATAGCGTGAGCAGCACGTTAGCACCACACTACGAGCAACACAGCATCAGGATACAAGTCATTTTCAATGGAAGCTGGTGACACGACGCTACAAACTGACGCCAATCACTCGTCACTGCGTGATGGGCATGACGTGCTACATCAACGAGTGCTTGAGCAACACTTCAACGCATAGTCGCCGACAACGTAGCTGGTTCACGCTGGTTATTTTGTTGCTTTTGTCGCTCGTAATGTGAATGAAGCATTAGTCTACAGCAACGTAATTGTCTCAGATTTGAACACACGGATGTTTTTTTATGTTGTATGTATGCAGTGTTAGACATCTGTGGAGCTATGTGTTGGTATATTAACATATTTTCTGCATGAGTATTTCTATATTTAGGACACTGTGACCAAAACACACATAAATTCCCACAAACACACACACACACACACAATACACACACATCTGAATTGTTTACCACCCTGTGGGTAAAGAGACAATCAACGCAATTAAGTGGAACAAGGAGAAGGGAGGTGTTCCCTCTGTCCTTAATTTTCTCTGTCCTATTCTCCTTTTCTCCCATCCCTCCCTCACAGACCAAATCCTCCTCCTCCTCCCTCCCTCCCTCCATCCCTCTCTCCCTATTTATTATCACCTTCTCTCCTGCTGCTCCCACAGAGACCCAGAGGAATGCTGATGCAGGGATTTCTTTATCCCGTCTCCCTCCTCTCTTTCAAATCTCCCCTCTGCCCATCTCCTCCTCCTCCTCCTCTTCCTATCCTCCCCCTCTCATCGCCCTCTCCCTCCTCCGAACCAAAGCCTTCACTCCCTCTCTCTCTCCATTTTCTCTCCCCCCTCCTCCTCCTTCCTCCTCTCGTCTCTATCTTCTCCTCTGCTGCAGTCCTCTCCAAAACCATCGATCCATTCCAGCTGTTTGACCTTTGAAGGAGGCAAGGTCAGATGTGATGAAGGGAGGGGCGAATGGTTAGAGTTACAGAGGGATGCAATAGGAAGTGTGGAAGGAGGGAGAGAAATGGTTCCTTTGTAGAAATGGAGGGGAGAGGTTTTGTCATCTGAAGGTGAGGCTCGGGGGAGGGATTGATTGAAGGGATGGAGGAAGAAGGGATGGTGAGGGAGATGATGCAGCTTGAACAGTTTGATGTTCAAGGGGTTTGAAGGATAGAATTGGAGGTTGAAGTTTTATACATAAAAAAAATAAATAAAAGAATAACATTTGCAGACAGAACAAACAAAAGAGTAAACTGGTTTGTGGATCTGCAGGTTTTTGTTCTGTTTGGTTGCTGCTGTTTCTGCTCTCTCTTGGTTGTGGTTTGAATCACGGCGTGTACGAGTGTAAACAGACAAAGCATCGCTGAATTGTTTGTGTCTTTTTGTGTAACCCCGGTGTGACTGTGCTGTTGTACGCGTCTCTTTGTCTCATGACTGAATATGCGATGGATAGAAGGAGGAATGGTGGGGCAAAGAGGAGAATAAAGAGGGCCAGGGGACATGTGTGCTATTGAGGTGATCATAAGCAAAATGAATGAAGGACTTTGACCTTTAAAGGATGAATGGATGGATGGATGGATATACACTCAATGTGTTCCAGCTGCCCGTTGACCTCTGCCCCTTTGTATACGTTTTTGTTTTGCTCACTCTCTACAATCATTCAGTCCTGTTTAAATCTATAGCTAACACAGGATATGCATAAGAAGTAGGGGTATTAAAATCCATCGATCTGGATCGATATATCTATTGAATAATCACCGATCCAATATCATCGATGCAAAGTGAAAACATCACTACACATCATCTTTAAGATGCACTTTTATTTTGAAATTCCCATGTCACATCTGTTTAACCATTTCTGTCCTCATTCTTAAACGTCCAAACAGTGCTAGCGCGCTTCGGTTATGGATTCCGCGAGGACGGGCGTACGGACATGAACTGACGTGGAATCATGACGAGGAAACGAGCGGCGTTAGTGAGCCGTGCTAGCGGCGTAACGTTAGCGTGTGTGTGTCAGCCACTCTGGAGAAACATCGTTAATATTTGATCTCAATACCCAAACAAATACCCCCCTCCAGATTTGTCCTGCACGAGCATGAACGCATCCTGTTGCTAATTGGCTGGAATACTGTGTACTGTACTGTGATACCAGCATGAGTCCTGGTGCTCCTTTGTTCATATAGACTGCAGTAGAAGTTGACCAAAAGAGCTTGTGTTCCAGCTGTGGCCACATCGCCTCAAGGTGACTAAACACAATGGAGTAATTGAGAGATGGAGAGATTAAAAGAAGGAGAGGTAGACCGATGGAGGGATACAAAGCTGGATGGTTGGTTGGTTGAACTTGAAGTATTCCACTTACATAGAGAGAGAACAGGAGGAATTAACAGAGAACAAAAGACACGGAAAAGAGAAGGAAGTAAATTATACAGTATGGGACTGAGAGAGAGAAAAGAGAAGTAGTGGAGAGGGGGACTGTACCATGTGGGGTCTTCGTAGGAGGGCTGGCAGTCGAGGAGATAAAAGCCTTAATTGGAAAAAAAAATCAGTGACTTGAGAGCGAAGAGAAAAATGCAGCATGTCACTCACTAATTCTCTTTTCTCGTTCTTTTATTTCATTGTCTTTTTTCTTTTTTCTCTCCGCTCTGCATGTGTGTAATTCCCATGTTTCCCTTGAAGGTCATTCAAGAGGTTTCTTTCTCTTTTTTTCTGTGTGTGTTTGATAGCATGGTGATTTAGAGTTAGTCCACTGAGGATGATAAGGTCACTGTGTCTGCTTGGGCACATATACATATATAAAATGGACACGTTTATGCTCTCTTTCTCTCTGCCGTTCACACAAAACTTCCCATAATGCACCTACATACTTGACTTTATGACGTTGTCAGAAACGTGGATATCTTAAGAGAGCTGGATGTGGTGCGGCGGCCAACCCTCTCGCCACAAATGACCGTTGATATTGGACGATCCCACAAAACCCCGTTAACGTCCAATGCCAACAATTTTAAAAGTTGCTTCTCTCTACAATATGTGGTCACGGCGATGATATAGTTAAGGTTTGGGAAAGATTGTGGTCACTTCTTCCCCCAGAGTCTATAAAAAAAGCTGTTTTATGTGTGTGACCTCATCTCAAGTCTAATGGACAAGAAAACCGACACTAATGTGCATGTCGTCGTTGTCCAAAGAAAACTCTAGATAAACTGAAGGAGAAAGTGTTACCTTGTGGGGTGATGAAATTGTCCTACTTCTTGAGGCTAAATGAACCATTTAAAATCCATTACATCGTCACAAAGCTGAAGAAAGCCTGAATAAATGGGCGCCGTGTTGGAGTTGCTTTCATCGATACATAAACTCTTCCACCTCAGTTGCAACACATTCTCACTCCCAACTCGTCAAATACCGCCGCGTAGTCAGTGCCCCTTGGCATCGGAGACCGACCGGTACCCCTCTTGCGTTACTTTAAGACGGACCAGGGATGGTGTGTCAATATACGCTCATTATATGCACGGTGTCCTTTCAAAACAAACTTCTGTTTTCACAGGAAGTTAGGTAACACACAACCACTCGTCGTATCAGTAGCGTGTACACTATTTTTTGCTAAAGGGTGGAGCCTGGAGGATACAAGGGCTTCTCAATGCTCTCTCTCTTTCTCTCTCTCTCTCTCTCTCTCTCTCTCTCTCTCTCTCTCTCTCTCTCTCTCTCTCTCTCTCTCTCTCTCTCTCTCTCTCTCTCTCTCTCTCGTACAGTATTCCCCAGTTACTGCTGAAGGAAACTGTTCCCTGTTATTTCTGACTTTCAGGAAGTGCTGCCTATTGTTTGTAGTGACTTGAGGGATGTGGGGCAAGGGTAGCCGGAGACTTTGCAGTGTGCATTAGTTAGCGTGTTTGTGTGTGTGTTCTTTTCTTTCTGAAAGCTGAGACAGGGCGTTCACTCACATGCAGGTTAGCCTGCAGGGGGGTGTTAATGTCCGTGCCTACATCGAGCTCTTATGTTTATTCCTGCGTGCATGTGTGCAACATTTGCAGCATGGGTGGATTTTATGTACATGCAAACGTGACGTCCTTCAGCACAGCAGCAGAGTAGAGGAGAGAGAAAGAGTCCGAGAGGGATTCAGGGTTAATGGAAGGTCAGCTGAGCTGTAAAGTTAGTGTGACAATTTGAGGGTAAAACCAGGGTGTTTATATTTAAGGCCTCAATTAACCCGTTATAACCCCAGTTATTTACAAGCTCAGCATATTCACAGGATAGGTTAGACTGCCAAAAGTACATCAATCTAATTCAACGGGTGAACAAATCTAATTAAAGAAATGGTAGCAATGAAATGGTAGTTCTTTTCATTACTGATTAATCCGTCAATTAATCTTTTAATCACTTAGAAAATAGTGACAAAAATGCCATTTATTGTTTCTCCAAGCCCACGGTGATGTCTTCCTTTTACTTGTTTTGTCCGACCAACAGTCCAAAACCAAAAGATTCTCAATTTACTGCCATAGATGACAAAGAAAAGCAAGAAAAGAAGCTGAAGCTAGAAAATATTTGGCTTTTTATTTGAAATCAATTAATCGATTATCAAAATAGTTGCAAAATAATTTTCTTCATGCCCTTAACAAATTAATTCTTGTAAGTAATTTATTTCTTATACTTCCTATTCACATATTTATACATGTAATGCGCAAGGATGCTCCAGAGAAAAAAAAGGAGTATTGCTGTCAGTTATACTAAAAAAAAAAAATAAATGCTGTCAATGCCAGAATGAGATCATAAATTTTACTTTTTGAAAAAGGTAACCTGAAACACGGGCAGGTATTGTGGGAATGTTACAGCATCTCTCAGGAGTTAAATAAAGTATTTCCCCAGATGTTGCCGACTGCTCCGATGCTGTCAAAACTATCACGGTGATGTAATTCAGCCAAACAGCAAAGTATCAATCATTCAATGGCCAAATCCCCTTTCCCATCCATATCTACTTTTTGCGCAGCACACAGGTCATGACACCCGTGTTATTTCCCCCGCCGTCAATCTCAGGCCAACAAAGAAAGCGGTGTGTCCTCTGTAGGGACACAAGTGGCGTTAAATGGGTCAGAGCATCAAAGCAGCTAGGCTTTAAACTTGGCTTTATCAGCTTTTATCTGGGTCAGAGTGATTGATTAGAGTGAAGAAGGTCTTAGAAGAAGAGAGAGGGAAATCAGCCAAATAACATCCCACACCACACCAGAGACTGGGTGATGTGTGCCTTAGAGAAGAAGAAGTCAGTCGGGTGGAGAAGAGTTTTCATTACAGCTGCAAAAATCTGAAAAGTGCATGGTGTAATTTGATTATTACAGCACATGTAACCGAACAGATTGAGCAAGATATGGAGAGAAGCTAACCGTAGAAAGATAAGAGAGAGATGCTGGGACGGAACAAGAGACGGGGGAGATGTAGTAGAGATTGATAGAGGGAGAACTGATCAAAGAAAAAAATGTTGGGTGTGAGGATTAGCTAGGAAAGCGTAGAGACGGAACAGGAGAGAGATTGAGAGTAAAGGGGAGTGATACGGAGAAAACGATAGATACAGGGAAGACTAAGATGAGTGACGGATGAAGAATGCAAAGAGCTAAAGAGGAGGAATAGATTTAGAGAGAGAGTGACAGATAGAAAGTGATATATTGAAAGAAAAACAGAGTAAGATGGCAGGAAAGAAGACGAGATGATGAGATTGGAAGAGCTTGTGGACAGAAGTATGGAAAAGACGAGAGAACAAGAGATAGACATACAACAGGAGAAGAAGAATGTAGAAGAAAACAAATGTCAGGGGAAAGAAAGAAGAGGGAAGTCAGGGGAAGACAAAGGGAATCTTGCCGGTAGCATTTCTGGGTCGAATGGAGCTTCTCTGGTGCCAGTGAGACAGGTCACACACACAAAGTTGTGTGCTTGTACTCGATCATATGGTACTCACATATAGTGTGATGTATAGGAGAGCAGAGAGTCCTTTGGGGAAGTCAAGGCCTTACTGTATAGTCACACATGCATGCACAGAGGGAGAGAGAGAGCAGTACAAGGGCAAACCAAAGAATATTGCATCACTGCTTTACATCAAACAAAGCACACAGACATCTATAGCTGCTGTTCTGGACACTGAATACCGACTGACGAATGAAACATTTAAAATTGGAAAAAGCAATAATAACATTGCTAAACAGTCAGCATAAATATAACAATTGACAAAGACACATTTTAAAATGTTGTCAGCTTAACAGAGACATCCTCTGAGAGTTGTTTCAAGTATTTTGTCCACAGGGTAGACTAGATATTAGGGGTGGGAATCACCAGAGCCCCAACGATACGATATTATTGCGATTTCAAACATTGTTGAATATGCTGACTATTGCGATATGTTGCGATTTATTATCTTTTTTTAACTGCAAATATTGCAGTTTGTCAACATCTGTTTTATCACTCCGTTCATCTCAGAGTTGTCATTCCCATATCTTGAGGTCAGATGTCAAGGGACCCCTTTGAAAATGGCCATGTCAGTTTTTCTTTGCCAAAATTTAGCGTTACTTTGGAGCGTTATTTAGCGTTCTTCCTGACAAGCATGACAAGGTTGGTACCAATTGATTATACATTTTCTAGTTTCATATGATGCCAGCATCTTCACTCTACCTTCAAAACTGTGCACGCTACAACCTCTGGAAAACAGAATAGTTAAGAGGTTAATAGTTGTAATAAAATATCGATACTTGACGTCCGTGTAGCGATACAATATTGCCACGCAAAATATCGTGATACTGTTGATTTTTTCCTCCCACCCCTACTAGATATTAGAAACAGTCAGTACAATGCAATGCAATGCAATGCAGCTCAAAAGCACAACAAACTACACCCTCCAAATAAAGCTGACAAATACTGTCTATACCTTGACGAAGTTAGGATTTACTGCAGGACTATTGTATTCGACTACATTAGTTTCAACTCCAATCAGTGTTGTTTTTGGCTTCAGCAGGCAGATGTTTTTCAATGTAAAACCTTAAAAACCCGCTGTACACTACTTGCTCAGCACCAAACGGCCGACACAAACGGTTAGCGAATAGCAGGTGAACACAGTGAGACACTTAGCCGCTAAGGAGACAGAAATTTCCCTCAGGGTTTTGGTGGAGAACTAAAGGAAGAGTGAATATTGAACTTGACATTCATCAGGAAAACACGACTCTAAATGAATGCTAATGTTGCTCCGTAATTGCTGAATGTGTAAATAAGCAACTAGTAGCATTTAAGGTGGCTACAGAGATGATTAAGTTAAATTAGAGCACAGGTCTAATAGAATTGTACATTTAGTAATTCTTTAGTATGTAAAAACATCTTTGGCGATTAAGCTTTTTTGCTTGAGAGCAAAATTGAGGGGCACATAAGCTGTGCATTCGAAAACACGATTAAGATTAATGGTTTAAGCAGTTCTTGGTTAAGCTTATGGAAAAATCTGCATCATGGTTAAAAGAAACCAACATTAACTTTTCGGAGATGGGAAATGAAGTGAAAGTGAAAGTCTTTGGTGTCAAAGTCACACACTTTGTATTCCCATCCACCACCTCTGACCTCCATGCCCTGACTTCTAGCTGCTGTAATAACGACATCACACTATTTTCCTTCTGAATATACACGCAGGTCATTTGGAGCTGTCCTAACAAACAGCCAACGCTGCTGTTTTTCTGTACAGGACATTCTCAACCCAACACAAAGCGCAGGAAGAAACAAAAAACACACTTTCATATCATTTCCCCGCCATCGAAATATATTTGCTATTCGTTCTCTACAGTCACTCACGAGCCCAGAAGAAGAACAGAGTTAACACAACGCCTCTTTGACATGATGATGCTTTTATACACAGATGATTGGCATTGTGTTCACCTCTGCTTCATGTTCGCTCTCCTGACTGCCAATATTTTTGTTCAATTTTTCAACAGTTGAGCATCTTTTAGGGGCCTGGAGGGGATGCAGAGGTAATTTCATGCCTCAGTAGCTGGAACATGAGTGTGTCTTCCATGCCCCATGTACTGAAGGGCCGTGAACTTTTTGAGTCACTGATGGGAGACACTGTGAAGTGACTGGGGAGTAATAACACTGTAAAAACACAAGAGGGAAGGGAAAGAAGAGAGGATGAGGGGGTACGAAGAAGGAGGGAGGATGGATAAATGGATTTGGAGACGAAGGGACGAATGTGTAGACACCATTCAGTGATTGAAACCCCGTAGGGAGAACACAAACAGCACTTTTTCTTTTGTCAAGATGATGTCTTCACATTGCTTGTTGTAGTCCAAAACCCAGAGATATTCAATATCTTCACTTTTGAGCTTGAATGTGAGAATGGTTGGCATTTTTGATAAATAGATGGCTTCAATGAATACATTTACTGTCAAAATTGTTAGAATTAACAGATTGGGTACGGATGAATGGAAGGGTGTGCTGATAGTTTGGAGGCAGTTTTTTTTTCTGCTCAGCAATAAGAACAGAAAAAGAGAGAGAAACAGGTTAAGGATGGATGTGCTCGCAGTCATAAAAAGTTGTTTTCTGACCCGTAGGCCTACTTCTGATTGGCTGAGTGCCATTAAAAGCTGTAGTAAAATACCTGATAAAAGCTCACCTTTGCCTTCAGGACACTTTATTTGAGTGCTAACGCATTACCAGAAAATGACTCCTAACAGCAGCTGCAAGGCTCTTATCGGATGTAAACCTCATCTCTCTGAAAATGTCATCTCGTTAAGAGCTGAGAGGAACGCCGCTCGTAGGTTGACCTCCGAAGTACAGATCTGCAGAAGTTCCCCAACTCTCCGAGAAGCTTCCTGTTGTCATCTGTTGATTTCATCGAGTGATTCAGATTCAACTTCATTATAACGTTGCAGTCGCTCAAGGACACGAGCACGGTGTTGGAAAATGTCAAACGTAATTGCTCCTACATTTTCTCTGCAGCAGGTGGAATATTGAAAGCTGAATATATGTACACCCACAGGAGCAAGTGTAGGTGTGTAGACCATTTTACAGCTGACGTCATGATTACGTCACGGTGTTAGCTGGAGGCAACACGAAGGAAAAACTGGAGGCAAACACTAGCAGTGGGCTAAAGTTACACATCTAAAGTGTCATCTTGCTGTGTTGTTTGGTGCCAGAATCAAGATATTGCGTACATTTGAGATGATAAACTGTGATTCAAACTACAAGCTACTGCAGCCATGAGCCATTGGCTGCGGTTAGTAGAAGGCTATTCTGCCTCCACTTAATGCTTCTGCCACAAAATACTTCATCATGTTTACTAACAGAAAAGTGGTCTATAGTCTGTTATAGTAGTTAGATAGTTGATTTCCATATTGATATTACGGCAAAGATTCTTTCTTTGGTCTCCCTTTTCTCTGATTTCTGACAGGCATTCTTAATAACCACACTATGAAACGAAAAAACAATTTGTCCTATAATCAAGATTTGATTAACCCGAGCAGGAATGGCATCGCCATGGCAACTTAACCCAATTCCTGCTTGAGTGTGAGTTCATCATTTCCCGTACCCTTGGACTGCTTCTACATTTCTCCACATTTTGCTCCGTATATATATAAAGGGAGGGTAGTGTTAAGGATAGATGTTAAAGGGAAGAAGGATGGAGGTTAGATGGAGAGTAGATACTCTCAGTGATGGATGGGAAGCTTTAGGCAGTGTGTGTCTGAATGTCCAAACAGAGCAAAATGGAGTCAATTGGGTGGATGGGGATGGAAAAAGAGGGAAAGTAGGATAAAGAGAAAAGATCACAGCGGGTGAACAGACACCTTGGAGGCGGTTGGTGGAGGACAATACTGAACACAAACGGAGTGAAAGAAAAGAGCAGATGGATGGAGGAGGGAAGCTCTCTCTCTCTCTCTCTCTCTCTTATCCATTAAAAGGTCTGCAGCTGTTAAAAGCTGGCTGGAGAGCAGATTATCTCACCTACTGTATGGGGGGACTCGCTGGGGTTGGCTAAAAAGGTTCCACCGGTCTCTGTTGGGAACCATTGTGTCTGGAGATAAAACACACACATGCACGCACACACTGGATACACAAACATACTGCATGCATCCTATTGTATGTGTGCTGAAAGTGTTAGTGTGATTATCTATTGATTTTCTTTACAGTTTGGACCCTACAGATCCACTTTTGCTCCCTTGAGATAGTGCTTTACTTTCCTTTTTGTGAGTGCTTGTGTGTGTGTGTTTTCAAGCATTTTTTTATTTATATGAAAGTATAATTGTGTGTGTTTTAGCCCACTGTGTTGCACCAGACTGTGAAGCTGAGCAGCTCTCGGCTCATGAATTATACATGAATGATACGTCCTGATGTCAGTGGTTATCTGCTCTGCAGACCATTTATACTGCTACTGTCACCAGGCTCTGCTGTCACAACCACAGTACCACTACAGTACCAGTAGGAATCTGTGTACATTGCCGGGTTAATCTATCTCTTAGAGCCGTGTCTTTCAAAGGCTTTCATTAAAAGTTCTGCGTTGACTCTGTTCAAACTTAACAGGACCGTTGCAGATGGAACCACAGTTTTCACACAATATGAATGACGGCTGAATTAAATTTAACTGCGTCAGTTTCAGGGCATGCCGGCTCACTGTCACACTGTCTCGGCTTACTTTAACACTTGAACAGAACATTAATAACACCTGTGCTTTTCTAACATATTCAAAGTGTCCGCTGTGCCTTTATTTGGCAAGCAGAACTAGGAAAAGGTACATACTATTATGTAACTATAATGGCTAAAAAGAGTCTACAGCTACGTCAATGTGAGGCTGTGTTTGGGCCCAACAGCAACATGGAATGATGCTAACATTTGCTAATTAGAGCGAAACACAAAAGTGTAGCAGAAACTAATGGTCATTACTTCAGAAGTAGGGGTGTCACGATTCGATTTTAAGGTCATGATTCAATTCGATTTCCAATTTAAACATGCCATATTGAGACTATGGAGTCTTGAGTCGTAAATATGAACAGATCATTGGTTTTATGCTCTGAAAACTGTCATTTACACTTTCAACTAAAAGAAGATCCACTCGATGGCAGGAGGCTACTTGACAACAACAGCTAGAGTTTCACAGAGTTTACAAGGCACACCTGAATGCGACATGATGTCCCTGTTGGTGCCTACGTGGTTTACACTACAGCGAGCGTAAACCAGCTTTACCGTACAAAACGACGTAGACACACAATTGATTATAACAATTCACTGTCATCTCCGACTCCGGTAGTGACCATGGTGTTGTTGTTTTTTTCCTTCGGAAGCATACAAGTAGGCGGGGGTGGAGAGAAAAAAAAATACTGGGAGAATCGCCAGAATCGAATCCTGCTTTTGATTTTGATGGTCGAAATCGGAAGCTAATTTCGATCGATTTACGATTTAGAATGGAAATCATGACACCCCTATTTAGAAGGTATTTGGACAAATTGAAATTTTGACCTCATGGTGGCTAGATGAAAAGTCAGTTGATCACCAAAGTCCGGAGAATTCATTGTCTGGGAGCCATGAATGTTTGTACGAAATTTCATGGCAATCCATCTAATAGTTTTAATAAGATATTTCAGTCTGGACCAAAGTGGTGGACTGAACCAAAGAACGGCTACTGGGCTAAGCATCACAGCAGTCTCTTTTCAGAGGCCCTCCTGGTCACTCATGATTGGCTGCACACTAAACATTATATACAGTATAAGACTGTTAGAAACTTGAACTTGCCATTACGGGCAATGTGACTACTTTTATTCACATTTGAGCCGTGTAGAAAACATTAAATAGATGTTCCGTTCCATTCCATTCTTAATAGCCAGATTATTATTCTGATAACGTGTGTTTAATTTTCTTCTGTACAGTAATGGATATGAGCACAAACATCGACCCCGTTTCACTGTGACATCTATGAATTATTCCAGACAGTGTCACGTGAATTAAACCTCCCGGGATAATTGTTAATCTGTGCAGCAGCTTCGGTCTGTCTGTGGTTTTCTCTGCTGGTTTCTCACTGTCGAGCAGATAAACGGAGGAGGCTGGAGGCAGCCCGGCTCAAATCAATACAGGCATTTAAATTTTTTAAAAGGATAGAGTGCCTTTGAATTTAATGGCGTCACACTTTGCTAAGTGAAAAGGCCACGCTTTCCAATGAGCACCTCTGGTAAGGAGCTGTGGGAACAAAACCTAAACGCTATCAATCAGCTGTTCCTTTTTGTGGATCTGGTGCTTTCGGTACCATTTCATGATTTCATATCCCTTGAGCTCCTGTTGCATTTAGACGTTAAAATCAATTAAATCCCCAGTCAAACTTCTTCTTGAGTTTTCACCATGTCATGTTTTTGGCGGTCTGGCCTTTATTTCCTCGTTAAAACATTGCCGTTGACCTTGTCTTTGCAATTACATGAGACGAAGGACAGATATTGCAGTGATTCATTATGGAGAGAGTTTTACGCTGTGAAAATGATGGATGAAGTAGCCTGGATGTGCTCATTCATTGACATTACATTGCAGTACTGGCAGCTCTAACTACATTACAGGTGTAAGGTATTAAGCTGTGTACAGAATCCCAATTTCTCCTCTCTGTCTGGTCTAATGATATCACCCCGAAAAGCCAATTGAGAGGCTTTTCACTGGAGAAACTCTAAACTCCAAAACATATGAAATATAAACTAGAGGTGTCTTTTGATATCGCTGGGAGATAATTGTAGCTGGAGGGCAAATATTCTGCAAAAGCTCAAATCACACGCTACTGAGTTAAGGGTTCGTACTTATTTTCCACTGCAACAAATAAACAATATGTATAAGACCGCCATAGTGGGCTCATTATCTTCTACTGTTACATGGAGGGAAATAGTCAACAACAGTGCTGTAGGATGAGGACTACTTTCTGTTAGTTTATGGCAGCTCGAAATGCACTAAACTTAGGTGAAGAACCTTGTTTATTTAAATGTTAAAGTGCAGAAAAATATCTGTTATCCCTTAAATCAATGAATAATCTTGATAAATAAATCATGATCTCAATATTGATCTAAATAATCGTGATTATAATTTTGGCCATAAGTGCGCAGCCCTACCTCAAACCTTGTTTGACATTTCTGTGTTGATGCGTACTTATCAGCTGACATATACACGGATACTAATATATCTGCAATAAGCTAATATCTGCTGATAGATGTCTAGCTGTCGAGGGTGGAGATCACGACCCTTTCCCAAGGACATGAATGAGCACCCATGCTCAAAACATTATGCTTTCTACAGTTCTTCCAACTTTTATGGAGAAAGAAAAGGTATACAGAAGAAACTCAAACCTATTCAGTAGAAAGCCAGAGAACTAGATTTCACTGTCCTGCCCACACTGTTTAATTGACAGCTGATCTGCAGGAAATGCGGTGCAGAAAATAACCAAAACAAGAATCTTATACATAAAAATTTAACAAAAACAATCTCAGATTTTACAACTGAAAGGAGCAGTTTCCCCATGAGAAGGCTTTACTGACCCTGTTTATTGCCAGTGGATGAGAGGTATATGGATGATGGATGTGGAGGTTTATGTTAATGGATCATGAATGTGCACTTGACTGCTTGAAACCACAGTGAGGAGATAAACACGGGCTGCAGCAGGTCATTTGTAAAACACATGTCGGTAGGCTCACAGTGTGTTTGATCCTCTTTTCCCTTCCTCCAACCTCCTTCTCTGTTTTCTTCCCTCCCTGTTTCCTCTCTTTTCTCTTCACCTTTCTTTTCTCCTATATCTCCTTTTTATTTCTGTTCCTTCCTTTTGCTCTTCTCCTCCTGCTTCCTCTCTCTCTCCGTCGCCCTCTTCCTGGTCCCAAAGCGAGGCCGTGTGACATCATCACCGGGCTGCCGGCTCGTGTTGTGATGTGGAAGTGGAGACGTGGAAAATGAGTAGCTGGCACCTCCCGCTGATGCTCGGCTGGCTGCGCCGCGGTTACTATGGCTACATTTGCCGGTGTTGCTTGTTGCTATGGTTACCCTGCTACTGTGATGTCCCACAGCAGCTGTAAGCCCGGCAGGGAAAGAGAGAGTCAAGCTGTAGACTGACTGACTGTCTAATGTAGGAGAAAGATTATGCTCTGAAAGCAGATACAAAATGATCGCTTCATCGGACAACTTTTAAGTAGAGTTTGTTAAATGATATAGTAAAGATTTAGTAGTAGAGTAGTAGTAAGTAGTTCAAAGACATGAAATTTAACAAGCAGGTTTATAACATGCAGGAGCAAGTTTATTAGTTTGACCATGGAGATTCTTTCTTGACCATGGGGACATAAAACTGTGATAAAATATTCAACACCCAAGATCACTTGGTAGCTTTCTCCGGAGCTTTTGACCATATCAAATGCTGAAGAAGTCTACTGTAGGAAGAAGGTACAGGAAGTAGTTAATTCGTGCTGCGTGTTGTACATTTAAATATACAAATTTCTAGCAGGCAAACAGCGGACATTGCCGGCATTGCTCTTCGAATAAAAACAAATGTTTGTCGACATTTTAGATTGTAGTATTTCTGCAGCTGTACTGTTGTAAATCTAATGGAAAAGTATACAAGTAACCAGTATTTTAAAGGTACTAAATTCAATATCCAGAGCATTAGTATAGCATCAAACAACTATTTGCTATGTAAAGATATAGAGGAGTAATGTCTACCTGAGCAGAGAATGAAGTCACTCTCCCTCTGTGAGTGTTGTCATCTGAGCTTCTCCGCGCTTTGATGACATAGCCAGGTCGCCGCATGTGCTTTTAGTTCATGTTTGTGTACTGGCTAGCTCATGGCCGCCACTCTGCCCTGATCTCATACGGCGGTTACAGCTGATAATGCCGTCCGGAACGACGGCGTCATCGTGGAAGCATATAGCACCCACCCTTCGGTTCCCACTCAGGTAAACACGGTTAGCTCTGTCAGCAATTTTTTGACGTTAGTACCGTCATGGCTCGCTGTCGCCATGTTGAGAAATGCTCCCAATCCCATATTCAGCACCTTTTAGTCCACTTTAAGACTTTATAGAGCTATATTACACATGAATCTTTTTGTTTGTTAAACCGCAAACTTTTTTGGGGGGTAAAATATCAGAATTTGAGTCTTTCTTTTATAAGAAACAAGTGCTGAAGGGGAAAAAAGTTGCCTGAAGGGATTCACAGCTGGACTCGTCCCATATCATCAAAACACATCGAGTGGAACGAATGAGCTGCTTCATCAAAGCATTTTCTGTTCCAAGATAAAAGGCCTTTTTTTCCCTCTACAGGCCAATTCTCACATGACTTATAGTACTAGCTACATGAGGACAGTATGTGAATAGTGTCCTATAATTTCTGATACAATAGAAGTGGAACAGGATCATTGCACACATAACATACATTCACATATATGTTGGCGGCTGAACCGTGGAGAAGTGTATAATGTAATCGGGATGGAGTAATAGTTGGATGGTTAAATCGGCCTCTATGAGGCTATTATTACTAATGTACGTCAGTCTTTTATGTTCCCAGCAGTGACTTCTTGATAAGAAAGCTCTTAGGCTGTGGCCCCGGGCCTGTTGCAAGGGGAAGAATTACACCACGATGGAGATGATCTCCTAACGTGTCTGTTCATAGTATTTCAGTGTCACTGTTTCATAGTTGTAAGCCTGTGTTGCATAATTCACAGCCCCGTACTTCCGTTGGGTTGTGCTCATTAGGATGGATCAGTGATGCTGTGTCGTGTTTTGACAGGACGGTTGTTACGTTTCTCCTCTTTTTCAGTCACTGTTTCCTCTTTCACTCTCTGCTCATTTCTTTTTTTCCATTCCTTTTTGCCACCTTTCTTCTTTTTCCCATCACCTTGCTCCCATCTCGTCCTCTTATCTGTTCTGAGACATCAGGACCAGCACGTTCCTCTCAGTGGTAGGAAACAAGAAGTGAGGCTCAACTTCAGAAAGAACTGAGACAAAATTTTCACAATCATATTATTATATCATTTATACTTTAAACAGTTCTGCAGATTCTTTCAACCTGATATCAGAAAAAGATTCAGATCACAGTTTCATGAATCAGTCCGGGTAGCAGCTACAGACAGTCTCGGATAGAATATTGATTTTAGTATTTATGTTCACAGGCTTTTAGTGTTGTACACGTAGTAGTATCAGCATTTGTCTCAATCTGTCTGAGAGGGTTTCATCTGATTTGTTGTAAAATGTAAGAATCTGCAGCAGGGATTTTCTAATGAACAAAGAAAGCAGGGACACCTCACCTTGTTCTCTCGCTTGTTTATTGATTTTTTCTTTTACTACCAGTGCTACCATGCATGGGAATTTCAATTACACATTAGTGTAGAACAATCTAGTTGACCCCAAAGTACAATTTAGAAAAATGAATATTTAAACAGGTTACTGTATCATGGAAACATCTGAACTGCTAATCACCCAGAGTCACATTTCCTATAAGGAAAAAAACATGGCAATGATGCTCTTTTCAACTTAGAAATATTCTGGCACAAATAGATGATGATTTTTTGAAAAAATGTGCAAATCCAACATAAAAGTTTAGATACTGTCCAGTTGCTGCCTGTATTGATTTATGAATATTTTAATATGAAGTTTTGTAACCATTTCCAAAGTTATATTGAAACAGATTTTTGCCGTGCCGTATATTATGCAAACCTTTTGTGCTAATTTTGGTTGGTACTTTGATTCCTTAAGCACATATCATGAATATCGTGTTCTTTTCCTAACCGGTGAATTATGTAACTGGGATGGATGGACCGGAACAAAAGCACATTATCTCTCTGCCCTCCTCCTCTCTCTATGCTCATTTGATTACACTGATGACCAGGTTACATAAAAGATGCTGAATGGCTGCGACAGTCTTTTCTGTTCGGATCAGGACGAAGAGCTGACACAAACGTTTTTGTCCGTTGTTCTGTCTGCCTGCGTGAGGCAGCGCTCAGCGTGTCAGGTTGGGTTAGAAAAGTGAGTTTAAATCTTAGCAGGACTTGGATCAATACTGATTAAATCAAGAGACATTTATCACCTTCTAAAACCTTCTTTGGCTTCAGATTGACTGTGGCTGCTGCAATAGTTTGGACTGAAATATGACCTCATATAAAGGTGCTGAACCTCTTTTGAGAAATGATAATAAAGGGGATTCAAAGTTGAAGAAATTCTCCAACATCTTATCTCACTTGCTGGATTTTAGATTGAAACTCAGGATTTTGTTGTAATATATGCAAAGACATCTTACTGTCTGATTTATGGGACAGAAATATAAAGTTTTACTGCTTCAATTAAAGTGCATATCCACATATATCCTATTAGTATTGTACCCAAGCAAATTCAGTTGAAGCTATGCCATTTTAATTTTAGTTTAATTTAGTTTTACCACTGCTAACAGAACTTGTTATCACTTTGTCAGCTTTCATAACATTGACATTTCTCTCCAAAAAGATTAAAGAAAAATATCGATGGCTTATGTCTACACAGACTAGAAATGTCCCCCAGATAATCCATCAAGCCTCAAATAGATTTTTTTCCTGTTTTATCTTTATTGTTTATATAATAGTGCTGTATTAGTCTAGACTCTGCTGCCTGTCAATCATCTGACTCCCTCAGGATGAAATGGAGGTTTGTTGTTATTACAGCATAACATTTGTGTTTAGTGTTTCTTTAACCTGCGAGGCAGGTTTGACATTATTAAATGAGTATTTTGTAAATGATGACGTAGTAAATGTGCAACAATACACAGCACGCACTGAAAAGCGACTGCTAATGCAGACAATAGCAGAATAAGATTGTAAATGACACCAAAATTTAACAGGAAGGTTCTTTCTTGACTTTGGAAATAGTAGTTTGTCAAAAATAATCTCAACTCAAGGTTCACGTAGTATCTTTTCAGTTTGCTCAGTAACTTGTTATTATACAGTATGATTTCATTCACGTTTAGGACTTCTTGTCCATATTTGCTTCAAAGCATGAAAGAGATCCATCTCCATTACAACTTCCACTGATGAAGACCATGTGATCTGGTTGCAAGCTCTGGAAAAAGTTAGTAATGAATGAATTTCGCATTACTTTCTACCAGGCAGCTACCTCCGGGTCTGAAAAGTGAAGCGAATGCTGAAGTGTCGTATACTTGCATTCTTTCTAATAGCCAGCAGGGGGCGACTCCTCTGGTTGCAAAAAGAAGTCTGATTGTATAGAAGTCTATGAGAAAATGAGCCTACTTCTCACTTGATTTATTACCTCAGTAAACATTGTAAACATGAGTTTACAGTCTCAATCGCTAGTTTCAAGTCTTCTTCAATACAGCATGATGTTCATTTAGTAAATTATGGTCCCATTTAGAGTCAAATAGACCATAAAGCAGGGGATGCTTTAGGCGTGGCTACCTTGTGATTGACAGGTCGCTACCACGGCGTTGTCCGGTCTAGAAGTTGTCTGTGTTTTCGTCATACAACTTTAACCCTTTCACAGCGTGTTTTCAGTTCATCAAAAAATTCATTATAACTTATTCAGCGTTCAGTTGTACTTGGCTCTTCCCCCTCTCGTGTCACTTCTGGTTGCAAAAACACAAGATGGCGACAGCCAAAATGCCGAACTCTAGGCTTCAAAAACGGCAGTCCACAAACCGATGGGTGACGTCACAGTGACTGCATCCACTTCTTATATACAATCTATGCTTTCTACCACTAAATCATGTATACTAGGAAAACAGTTGTAGTCAGTCAGTGACTAGATACCTAAAATAGTTTGATAAAGTTGGGCATAACAACATTCCCAGTATTATAATCATTGTAATGATTTTATTAGTTTTCATAACACCAGAAGGCTATTATTACTGTTTCATAACACTATAGCTTTCTGGCTATTGCTGTCAGAGGATGTGATAATTCACTTGTAGCACAGCAATGAGCCTGAACCAGTCGCCCAGTGCAGAAACAATCACTGGCTGGTTAATGGGGCAGAATGGAGCTGTGGGTATCTGGAACTCGGCTGAGCAGAGAAGAGAAGCTCTAATGTAATCGCACACTGACTGACTGGTTGCTTGGAATAGATAGAAATAGAGGGATTATTATGTGATGGCGGGACTGATTGTGCAACTGCCTGAAGAGAAAAGTGCCTTCAAGGGCCCCTGTGCTAACAACTGTGGAGGAGGAGGAGAAATAAGGCATAAAGACTTAGAGAGAATATCTTTTACTGCGTGACCTGACTTTGCAGAGAGGGCTAGGATTGACTAAGATATGAATGTGAGAGATAGCAGGTGCTACAAACTGCATTTTATAATCCACAGCACACAGGTGGCACAGGGGCAGACTGTCGGTTCAATTGCGGTATTGCATTAGACTTGGTCATGCGTTCCAATGAACATAAATCATTTTCTACCCGGACCTTTATGTCATTGTCCATATTGTTCGAATGTGGATGTTGTGTACCGAACTTTGAAATTAAATGAATCCCAACCCAACCGGTTCGGTCTGGTTCCAACGGTTCTTGATCACAAATTGTGTCTTTAACATAGATGGACGATTACCACATTCCTGATATCAATAATGTTGAATCGGTTCAAGAATGCTAAAGCTCCCACAGTATTGATTTCCTTCCTCTCGTGCCAATATTTGTACTGGATTGAAACAAAATGAGAAACTGGGCAAGGGCTGGGAAAGAGCGAAGATGTAGAGAGAAAATAAAACGACACAGGGGAACAGAGAAAGTGAGACTGAGTGAAAATCGTAGAGACAGAGCGAGCTGGAAGAACACTACAGAGAGAGGAGAGGTGAAGGTAGTGTGGAAAGACAAATAGGTGAACTTGGAGGGTGGAGAAGAAAATCAAAGGCAAAAATGTTGTGATGGAAACTTATAAGATGGAGTATAAGAAAGAAGAGAGGGGTGTGTGAGGTGTGGGCGGTGTGGACATGCTCAGTGGAGTGCATGACTCTGTAATCCTACAGTAAGAGAGATTTATCTCTGTCCTTTTGTATGATGGTAGAGGACACTAGTGGACCGTTATAGAGCGACCACGACCACACTGTGAGGTTTAGCTGATAGAAGAATCTATTAACGGGTATTAACGGGTATGTGATATTTGATAATGTAAGGACATGTTGTCCAATTCAGAGTCATATGAATTGGTTTATTGAACAAGGACAAAGTACATGTACATTAATAGGCACACGTTGGCTGTTATCAAATCCACAAAATGGAAAAAATAGAAAATCTAAAATGGACTCAGCTTGTAGTTAATGGTATAAAATATGCAAAACTATTGTTTTTTTTAGGGTAAAACACAGATTTTCTTTGAAACATAGGGAGAAACCTGGAACGACGTGATATGTCCTCTCTTAAAGGGCGGCTCCATCTGCGGTCTTTTCTGGGTTTTACAAATGGAAACGCTCACTCAGCCATTAGCAAAATGCAGTGACGTAGGCTACTATAATAAGCTTATCGATAAGGTTATGAATAATGTGAACACTAGCAGAAAACCAACAGAAGACCAGCAGAAAAACATATTTTAGCCGCCTAATAACACCAATGACAGTTTAAGTTTCACCACTTTACATCGCCATCAGACAGTCCTTTCCGACGGGGAACTATCGCTGTCTTCAAAGCCACCAGACTCCATTCACAAAAACAGTAATTTTACCTCACAGAACACAGGAGTTGCCGGTCTACCACTGCATCGATCAGTTAGTTTATTTGTGTTATTTTGTGACCTTCGGATCCAAATTAACGTGGTTAAGCTACAAAATTATGTAAAAATGAAAAAAAAAAATGGACCCGTAAAGTATGAAGCATCATACAGTGGCTCAGGTTGGTAAACATGAATCTAATTGGCCACACTTCAAACGTTTCAAACTGTTTTCCTCTCAAAGCAGCGTTGTCTGCCAGGATGTGAGATTGTCTGCTGCAGCTGTAAATGTAAAAAGGATCCTTTGAATGTGTCCTGTTGTCAAGGACAGTTTGCTGAAGGTTTGTCCTCTTTCATTACGGCACATCTCTCCTTCATGGGCATTCAGCTGCTTTCACTGAATGTTCTGTTACCTCGGCGCACGGTCATCGGGGTTGACTGCTAGGACACATAATGACGGGAATTACAACATTACTGCGGTGCACAAGGCCAGACCATCACTGGTTAAATGTTCAATATCAACACTGTTACAGATCATTAACCCGTACATGTTCTCAGTCTGCTGCACTGAAGCACTTTCACCGTCTCAGAGGCTGTTATTGTATGAGAGTACAGTCTGAGAAGGCAGCTGTGTGTACATGCTGCTATTATGAATCACCCACTTATTAATTAATCTCAGACTGATTACGAGTATCGTGACATCCCACTGCCAACACAGGCTCTGGACGTTCCCTCGAATCTCAATCTCAATGTGATTTCTCATAATTAGCATAAACATCGCCCACGGCAGCAGTGCAAGCCTGGATGTAAACCATATGTGATCGAGATTAGAAAAGAAATCCACGATTAAACACCCACTGTTGTAGGTTCCTCACAGAGTTAACTACTGTTTCTACGGGGATTTTAAGCTGCACGACATAGCAGAGTGTGTCACAGTGTGTCACAGTGAAGAAGCGCGTAAGATTCTATTAAAAAACGTTGACATATTGTTAATTGGTAGTTATAAAAATGGAAGACAAAAAGAGGAAACAGTGTGATAAAACATGTCTGAACAGCTCTAAACTTCAACAATGATTGATTCACATTTCTGCAGACAAGTTTCAGCTGAGTTCAAATTAAATGCAAACAGAAAGATTTAAGTGATTCAGGCCACGTCAGAGTAACTGCAGTATGGCGAACTCCTGAGTTATGCTGTCACAGGAAAGTCATTTTTGATGCACATTAGATGACAAACTTACAGTACAGTAAATGTCTGGTCACACCAGCATTTAAAGTGGACCAATTTCACGAAGAAATCAATTCAGTCCTGTAGAATTGCTTCAATCAGTGGATTCACTCGCTGTACATCTGCATGTACTTCCTTTGGTGAACTTTGACCTGTGAATTAGCGGTGTTGACGAATAGCAAGCCATCTTTATAGTATTAACGTTTGAGGGAACTCAGAGCCAGAGAGAAATGTAGGAAGCTTTGTAGCGTGTTCGCTGTGTTGCACTTTCCACTTCTATTCCACCCTCCACTGTCAGAGTATGAACTGCTCCACAAAAGAGAAGTGAAGTCATGAGAATTGTGCACAAATTGCTTGCTAGCTGATAGTTATGCTGCGTTCCAGTCAACTCGGGACTCGAAAATTTCCCTTTCATCCTATGAAAACTGGATTCACCAAAAGTTGCTGAAACTACAGCAAAAATACATCTTTATATTCTTACACATTTCAACCCCTTCTTGCCTCTTAAAGGAATACAAGTGAGTCTGATGTTGACACCACTTCACTGGACTTCTGGGTACTGAAGTCCTTTAAATTGCATGTCATTCTGTCAGCTATCTGGCAGACTGAGGAGGTGCTTTGCGCTGCATTAGAAAAAAAAGATGTTTTGATTTAGGGTCAAGTATCATTAGTAGCATTAGAAATCTCAAATTTCACCTTTCACATACGTTCATAATTTAATAAGCCATTTGAGCTTGACGGAAGAGACTTGGATGCCAGAATGATATTTGGCTGTCTGTTAAATTGGCCGTTAAGTGTGGACAAGCCAGCTGAAGTCAGGATTTATGAGCTTTTGCTGGTGATTTCCCTCCCTAAGTGATCTTTGGGTACTCGGAAGCGCTCCGGTGATTCCCTCCCCAGTTCTCAGAGGGGTTCAGTAAAGCCGGTTTGTGTTATTCTGTCAAACTGCAGGTCAGAAATTAATGGCTTCCCCCCTAGTTGGTCCCAGTACTGATCAGATCGGAGCAGTGGAGCAGGGAGAAGTGGTCTATCGGTGTGTGTGTGTGTTCCTCCAGGGCCTGATTCTCTGCTAAAGGCTTCACCCTATAGTAATTTGTTGCAACAGAGACAGAGAAAGACACCCTATAAATATAACAAGTGGAGGGTTCTTGTGTGAAGACTCCCACTGGTGTGGGATTGAATTGTTTTTTCTAAAGGCAATAAAAACCTGTTTTCTTTATCAGCCTTTTTCTGTAAAAAATGGGATCTTAAATGAAAATACAGTTATCCTCCGAAGTAACAGTAGAACCACGCTGGTTACTTCACATGATAAATTCATGTTTTTGTGTTCAGGCTGTGCTCTTCTCACTGGTTGAATTGCCATTTTGTTTCACTGCATTTTTCAGTCTCACATTCACGCTGTTTTTGCTCAAACTATTCAATAGCGAGTGATGTATCCGTCCCACCTTCATTTTCAACAACATGGAAGCTGCGGTAGGACATTTTCAGGCGACCAAAATGTTACAATTAACTTTCATGAACTGAAAACACACATTGAAAGAGTTAAAGTTACAAGACGAAAACTGGCAAATCCCAGACCGGACAAGGCCGTGGTAGAGACCTGTCAATCACAAGGTAGCCACGCCCTAAAGCATCCCCTGCTTTATGGTCTATTTGACTCTAAATGGGACCATAATTTACTAAATGAACATCATGCTGTATTGAAGAAGACTTGAAACTAACGATTCAAACCATAAACTCATGTTTACAATGTTTACTGAGGTAATAAATCAAGTGAGAAGTAGGCTCATTTTCTCATAGACTTCTATACAATCTGACTTCTTTTTGCAACCAGAAGAGTCACCCCCTGCTGGCTGTTAGAAAAAATGCAAGTTTAAAGCACTTCAGCATTGGCGTCACTTTTCAGGCCCGGAGGTCGCTCACTGACTTAATTGTGTTAATGTTATAAACAAGCAGCTGTTGTTATAATCAGAAACTTCTCTCAGTATTTCAGACCTCTCTTTCATCTCAGACCTTTACTTTCATGTCTCTTCTCTCCTCCTCTGCTTGTAATTTATGCACCCCTAAACTTTATGGTCCCATGGGGAAAATGTGCTGTGCAGACAGAAACAGCCACACAATAAAAGCACAACAGCATCACATGATGATCTTGTTCATTAGAGTTGTTTATCCGTGATCGGGGGATGTTGTCTGTTCTCAGCGTCTCCCACTCCCTCGTAATAAGTCCAGCCAGCAGGCAGCGGGTCGATAAGCCGCCCTATTAAAAGCACATTAAGCGCATCCCCTAACTCAAAGCTAATATGTGAACACATTCATGCCTGTGTTCATTTGTGCGCCCGCATTAGCATCTGCTTGAGTCACCCACGTTAGCCACAATAATCAGGCCGCAGCAGCTTGTAACTGGGTCAAATCAGGTCAAACCGTGCCATGTGGAGAACATTTGTTTTCCCTCAGTTTCCACTCCTGTTCGTGATGTAATTATCAACGCCACGTCAAACAGCATCTCTAATTCACACACATGGATAGCTGAGGCTTTCTGTCTGTGATTCTGTGTGTTACTCTGAAGTATTGAAGAAAGAAAGAAAGAAAAGTAAAAGAACACAAAAGAAAGAAAGTGAAAGAAAGTGAAAGAACAAAAAGGAAACAAAAAATGTACTATATGATCTAATTATCTTTTTTGGGAAACTGACTCATATAGTAGCAGCAGTAAATAGTAGGGCTGCCCCCTCTGAGTCAATGAGGAGACTAATCTGTCATTTTGGTCTGAGTCACATTTTTTATTCTGAATGACTGATTTCAAAGAAACTTATGAGCATATCTGGTAAACACAAGATTTAAAGTGGCGCTGTTGTGTGATTCTTTGAGGAGAAACTCAGTTTCACAGATATGTCAATTAAATCAGTGAGTGTTAAGTCGACTAAGAATATCTTCGGTCGAGGACAGATCTAGTAAATAGGGACTTTTAAAAGCAAGAAAAAAGGGAGTAGACATTAGAAAATCTTAAATTCATCATATACTACTAATAATTTAATTATGAAATACTGGAATATAGTACGTTGAATGTATTCATAAAGAGCAAAGCAACAATAAAAAACAATGTTATGTAATTACAGAGATTCGTATTGCAGCACCGAAAGTAGTAAATGTTTGCAGTGGTAGGTAGAAACTAGGCGATATTATGTTGTGCGATACTGTTTTAATTCTCCAAAACACTGTTGATCGATTTTTAATTAATTTCTTAAAAATCCGATGGCCGGCCTCTATTCGATCTTTCGGAGGTTGGAGCGGACGCAGTTTTAAAACTGAGTGAAGACATCATATGAATCTAGAAAACCCAAGGAATCCATTGGTACCAACCATGTGGCTGTGGCTTGTTGCTAAGGAGGTGAATAACGCTCCAAAGTTACGCACAATTTTGGGGAGGAAAAACTGGCATGGTGATTTTAACAGGGGTCCCTTGACCTCTGACCTCAAGATATGTGAATGAAAATGGGTTCTATGGGTACCCACGAGTCTACCCTTTACAGACATGCCCACTTTATGATAACCACATGCAGTTTGGGGCAAAAAATATGCAGTATAAATGTGTTAATTTTGCCTTTTCTTTTTCTTCTTTTCTAAAATAGTGTATGTATTCTTTTTACTATGACAGTTTTCTTAAAATTTAATTAAAAAAATCTGAATATATTGAATCGTTTCCCCTGTATCGTAATCCGTATCATACCGCCAGATTCTTGCCAATACACAGCCCTAGTAGAAACAATATCATGCTTTGAACATATATCTAATGCATAACTAGGGCCAGAATAAGGGAAGAAGAAGAAAACCGATTGGACTTTAAAATGAATGCAAAACTTTCACCGCATTCACATCACAAAGTCCTGAACAAGTGCAAAGCGTTTAGACCAAGCTGACTTATTATTGGGGACAAGACGAGGTCACAACTCTCTCCTCAGAGAGCGAGGTTAAGTCTCCCATCAGCGTTGTCATATCCTGTTTGATTTCCTGTCAGAGGGGCTGATTGCCATGATTACAGGACTCTGATGGAAGGAAGGATGAAGGATTAGAAATGGAGGGAATAAACAGACCGGCTGAGAGAGGAATGGTGTGTTTAATGTCTGTCGACAAACATGGGAAATCTCTGACACTTTGGGGAGGATGTGTCTCAGCTGGTATGACAGCATATGAAGAAATGCTTGTCACACTGGAGCGAAACTAAATGTTAAGGGCGATAATGATATATGTTGTCACAGGTACATACTGTATATTCGTCACAGTAAAAACAAAGTACAGAAAGGTATTTAAAGTTTAAACCTTAAATCACCCACAAACGTTTTACTGCTGTAATTAATGTAACAGAAGCCTCTATCTCACACCACCGGCGTTGTTTGTAACAATGTTTCTGAAAATGAAAACAATAATTTCCCATTAATGCCACGGTAACAAGGTTGTTGCCTGTTCTTCCCCCTCTTTTGTCTTTACTAAGGAGGAAAACACATTGTTTTTCTCAATTAGCCTTTCACTGTCTCTACCTATCCTTAAAACGATTTATACCAGAGAAACCGAAGCTTTGCAGCATCGTTATTAAAGACGCTGTGTAAATCAACTTTGATACCCCATAAAAAGCATGAAAACAGTCAAACCCGCTTAACAATGTTGACTCTTCCCCCTGAGTTTAAAGGATGAGAGTGGTATCAATCCTCTCATCTAATAACTGAAAACAAAAAAGTCCTAAAAATGCAGTGTAGAAGTCTCCACAGGTTGCCATCCAACTAATGTCTCAAAAAGATTTCTGAAATTGACTTATGGTTAACCAGTAATCCATATCACCTTTGTGTGTGGCGCCTGTGTTTGATCTTTGTCCGTGTGTTTGAACTGCCAGACCTAAAGGTCACCAGAGCCCCGACATGTCCATCAGAGCCGTGCTTTGTTCTGCTGTCAGAGAGCTCAAACAGCCTGTTATTATTCAAAGCACAAAGAGATTAATAGCACTTAGTCTGCTTTTATGAAACTCACAATGGTTTCCTTCAACTGGCTAACGTATGAAAGACCTGCTGTTAAACATCCATCATAGAATTATTATTTTTCATATTTTTTAAATACTTTAAATTAATGCTATGCTCTCACACATATAGTGCACATACTTTCAGTATTTCATATTTTACACGACACTTAACGTGTTCATCATCACAGAATTATTATAAGAAATGATTATTGTTGTTATTATAATGTAATATTTGCTGCTAAACACGCACACACACACACACACACACACACACACACACACGCACACACTTTGACATAATTGATGCAGTTCACGTTGCAAATTACTGGACAACCCAGTCAACCTGTCGTACACGCTCCACTTCACTCTCTCACACACACATACAGTACACTTTGACATGCTACTAGCTATCACTGCTGACTGTGTGTGTGTGTCAGGTGTGAAACCACATATGACAAGACATCCGGCCTAATTCAAGATGTATGACCATGTTTATTAAGAAGCCACAGACCATATGGGCGTCATATGGACGTGTGTGTGTGTGCATATGCTTGTGTTTATGTGTCTGAAGTGTATTTGCATTATGTATGAGCTTCTGAGTGAAGAGGTAGGTCAAGAGGTTTTGCATACATAATATGTGAGAAAGAAAAACAACTTTTTTTTCAGTGCAGGCTTTGGCAGACCAACTTTGTTTTAGAAGTCAGGGTTTACGTATATGCCGGCTTTTAGCCGATATCACGTGTAGTTGTCCGCCAGATTAAATGACCAACGGGCAAAATGTCCTTCGGGAAATATGCCAAATAAATGAATAAATGAATAGCATAATAAATGGTCTACACAGCCAGCTGACTTTGTAAATATGAAACAAACAAAGTGGCTCGGACCAAGCCACCACACTGATGATATAAATAAGAGCTGTGAGTGTTTGTATGATTGAAAGAGAGACAGAGAGGGGAAGAGCAGGTGGACAGTAGCAATGTTTCAATAAGATTTTAATAATAATTTGAATGTCAACGTAGTGAATGAAGCTTCAAACTATTCGGTAGGACACAACACTATTTTAAATTTGTCAAACATGGAAATCGGACCGACCAGCCTATAAATTAAATTTTTTAGGCTGCTTCTTTATTGAACTTATTTTCAAGTTATGTCAAATGTAGGCTATTATATGGCTATTTAAAACATATGTCCGCTAGCCTGAATACTGGAATATTAATGGTCATATTGGCCGTCAAAAGCAAAGCTTACTTCAATATAGTAATCCTATTGATGCTACAGAAGAAGAGTTATAGTTTTCGAGCTTTGGAAAGTTTATTTTTTGCTATTTGAATTACAGTATGTGCCTTTTCCCCTTAAAAACAAGCCAAGACAAATAAATCTCAGCTTTTTCAATAGAGTTCTGACTTTCTGATCCCTTCTAGTTTTGGCGAATATGAACTAACGGTTCATTTCAGGCTTCACCTCATTAGAAGCCACTTCCTGTCCAAAATATAAACTGTACAGCGAGATAGAGAGAGAGATAGAGAGAGAGAGAGAGAGATGGAGCAGGGAGAGGTGTTACTGTGTGATGCTCTCTATTTATAGGGTATAACAGGGTGCTGTGTTGTGGTTTGCTGGGACACCCTCTGTCACACACACCAGATGGAGACTCTTGGTGGAGAAGCTTGTGTCTCTGTGTTCTCGTTCACATATGGTTTCTCTCTGTGATGCTGCGGTAACAGTCGCTGGCAGCTCAGGTGACGGCAAGTGAGAAACAAGGGAGGGATGGAGGGAGGGAGGGAGGGAGGAGAAGATGAAGTTTAACCCTTGTTTAACCAGGCAAGATGACAAGTAAACACATTATGGTGGGGAACAAAACAAAATACTGTTATACAGCAACTTTAAAAACACAGTAATGATCTGAATCTGTTTGCAGGGACAGCTTTAATTACGTCTGCATTTAATTAAAACAGATCTTAATCATTCAGAACACATTGCTGCATAGGATTACTACTAATGCAGGCACACCTTAATTAAAGATCTATGTATAAGCAATGTTTTTGTAAAGAAAAAAGAGAAAAACTATCAACTGTATTCATGCATATTAAAAGCTTGTTACAGATCTCTATCGTGTCCGTTTCATTAAAGCGTAAAGGAAGTATTAAACCTGATGTTAGGGCAGACACAAGAGTCACAGCTAAACTCACTGAGAGCAGCTTTAATCCTCTGTGAGCAGCAGATAACCGCTAACAGATCTCTGCTGCTGGAAGCCAGAAGGGTCGTCTCGTCTATGCCATTAGCCTTTTGTTGAGATCGATGGTGAGGTTGGAAATCACTGGGTGTGATGTTGTGGACTCACTGTGAGGTGAAGTTTAGATTCAGCGTCAGGGCAGTGTAATCATGGCTTGGCGAGAATCCATTCGGTCAGTGAGTTTAGTGGATGGTTGACAGGGTGAGGGCTGACAAATGACAGACCATCTGTCACCATTCTGTGCTCCATATCAATTCGCACTATATCATGTCTTTGATTCTCATTTTGCTTTTACTTGTGTGATTTTCTTTTTTATATATATATACATTTTTGAGGAGCATTGTTGAAGTTTACCTGAAATACAAGATTTTCATTGCCAATTACTGCTCGCTGTAATTGTTATGCATATGATGAATAAACAAACTTGAACTTGATAGTGTCACCAGGCTGTTCTCATACACCGTATCAATAGTAGCTATATCTAACTTACGTACTTAAGTTACGCCACTTCTGTAGTTATTTTAAACCAAACCACAATCTTTTCCTAAACCTAGATAGGTAGTTTTGTTGCCTAAACATACCCAAGTAGTTTCCTGTGAAGACGGAAGTTTATTTTGAAAAGACTACGCATGTAACGAGTGGAAATCGACACGTGTTGCTGGACATTCGTAATGAAAAATGAGGTATAACTTTTCGTAAGATATCATATGAACCGTTGTATGAGGATATGTTGTTGCCACACACATAATAGTTTCCTCCTTTCACTTCTTACATACTAAAATGGATATATATTTTTTCTTCTAGATAACAAATAATGGCTTTTGTAGTGAATAATTTGCATCCTTTTTAGTTTGTGGAAAAGTTCAAACATTATGAGACTCCCAAATCCATGAATCACCTGTGCTCATATTTACAAATATGGTAATATGGAGCACCATTGGGGAGAAAAGCTTTTTCCATGTTTACAAACTATGCAAAGATATTAAACAATACATCATGTTTATAGACTCATAGTGTTTTGCATTATAAAACATACTTCCGAATACATGCCGAGGGATATTGGGTTTTTTCTGCACCGAGGAAAGCAAGGAAAGAAAAATGAATAACAGAAAAAGTAGCGTGGCAGGAGACTGTTTTACAGCCTGTAATAAGACTCCTTGTTTTGTGTTATTTCCCTCATGCCATTATTGCTGTTGCAGAGCTGCAGTTTAGTGAGAGATGCCATCATATCGTTATTAAACCTGTACATTTTCTGACGATGCGATTCTGAAATGTTTTGTTGCAGCAATTTCGTAATTTTCCTGTTTACCGTTTACAGTCTAGCATCATTATGTCTCCGTTTTTATACCCAGACATGATATTCAAATATACGCAGAGAGATGTTTTGCTGTTTGCTGCAGAAGGTATTTATGTAAATTAGGTTTACCTGATTCTACATACAGGCAAATGGTTTCATTATCTGGTCTCATTAACAAAGAGCTTCCTAAATGAGAGCAAATAAAGAGGACGAGAGGAGAAATCAGTAGTCACGATGTGTGCATTGTTTTGAGGCGGTGAAGCTGCCTCGTGTGTCAAGAGCGTTTTAAGGGTCCGTGCTTCCTGTACTTTCTTTGATTTTGATTTGTTTCTCACTCCATCCATCCACCTTCCTTCCTCTCCTCCATCTCTTTTCTCTCCACCTCTGACCCACTCAATCATTCATCCTTCCCTTCATCCTCCCTCTCCCCCTCCTTTATTTCTCCTCCCTTCCTTCCTCCTCTTCCTCTTTCTGGCTTTTCATTAATGTGTTGCCAACGGGGTGCCTTGGCGACAGGCTGCGAAAGCCGTCGCCACGGCAACATATCATGGTCTGTGGTTGTTGAGGCGTTTTGTTGTGAGGCGGGGCGGCGGGGGGTGTAAATGGATGCTGCTGCATCCTTCGTTTGCTGAGAGTAGGAGGAGGTCAGACAATCAAATATTAAATTCTCCAGATGTTGAGCTCTGTTTCCCATCCCCCCTCTCCTCACAGCATGTATACACACGTCTTTAAATGGCTTCATTACACTGATGTCTGTCTTTGCCAAGTATCCTAATGCTCTGCCTTCTACATCAGAGCCTTGTGATGTGTTCTGGTTGTTATCAGGCTGCGGATCCGGTGTTTTCTGATCAAAAGGAATGGGAAAAAATGTCCCTGAGAGAATTTGCACCAACAGAACTCAAGCAAAAATCCTCAGTCCTGAAATGGAAAGCACACCTTTTTTTTATAATACAATTCTTGCCCTTGGCCCTCTTGTTTCTCAGCGCACAGTGAATCTGAGGTGTGCTGTTACTGTAGAGCTGAAACGATTAGTCAGGCTGCTCTCATACACCGTTCGTAGCTATACCTATGAAAATGAATGCACTGTAATATTTAATCCATATAATCGTGAACCAGGAAGTATAAAGAGCGATAAACGCTGCGTAGGGAGGAGGTCCAGGTGGATATGTGGGTCAAAAAACACCAGACTTTTGCCCAGGAGACCGATGTTTGTGTCCTGTGTGAAACCAGAAGTCAATGATGATTATTTATCCCGCAACTTCTGTACTTAAGTTACGCCATTTCCGTAGTTATTTTAACCCAAACCACGATCTTTTCCTAAACCTAATTAAGTTGTTTCTGTTTTGAAAACGCACGAAAAATGAGAAAAACTTTTCGTAAGATATCATACGAACTGTCGGACACGTTGATCAAGTTGAAGCAAAATGTATCCATAACAATTTGGATAATTGATTAAAGGTGCTATTGATAATATTCAGCCACTAGGTGTCGCATTCTCCCTCCCCCGTTCCATTGCATTCACTTCACAACAAGTCGTTGCCAGGCACTTACCGTCAATCTCAGCCATTTATTCGTGTTTTCCACACTAACTGATGACTCAGAGACACCACCTGATACCAACGTCGTCTTACTATTGGCTCACAAGCCTCGTTAGAAGTTTGAACCAAATGTCAGATATCTTCCACAAACTCAACATTAATTTTGGACCCGCCAACATTTTTTAAATGATTAATTCACAATTATAATATTTGTTTTTCAGGAAAATGCATACTTTTATTCGGCACTTTTCTACAGGCTCTGTGGATGTGTTATTTTTTTAAAAATATTTGTCTACAAAAAAATGTTATCAATAGAACCTTTAATCATTATAAATGCCAAACATTTGTAGGTTCCATCGTCAAGGTTTACAGTCTTTCGCTTATATTGTTGTTCAGATGGAATGAAAAGTGATTAAAAGGAGACATCTTTGGCTCTGGAGGCGTGCGGTAGTCAAACAATTGACACATCAGTTGATAATGAAAGTATTCCTTCATTGCAGAATCCTGCAAACCAAACAAAAATCAGCTGATTTGTACTTAAAATGAGACAATTAGCCCTTTAATGAACGTTTAGGGGCAATAGGACCCTGAGGAGGGCTGGGGGGGATGAGGTGAGATTGACATTTGGCGTTCAGGTTCGGCATCTGGTACACACACACAAACACACACACACACACACACACACACACACACACACACACACCCACACACCCTCCTCTCAGTCCGTTCTTGCACACATAGCTTTGTTCAGCTTCCAACACCGCCAGGCACACACACACACACACACACATTAAAAACACACAAATCCTTCCACACACGTATATATAATACTTCCCACACCCATTTCTTGCTTGCACAAACAACAACATAGACACAGCTAAACACACAATGAATAATTCAGATCAATATGAAGCATTCGGGTTGTACTTGAAGGGGTGTTCATTTGCGCAAGGTCACCTACTAACACACTGCCTTAATAAGCTGAGTGTCTGGAGACACACACACACACACATTGGCAGACAAACACACACACACATGCTTTTCTCTCTAATGGAAGTGGCTGGAAGTGAGCAGCCAGTCTGGTAACAAAGAACTGCCCTTCCTTCCTTCCCCTCCCTCCTTCCTTCCTTCCTTCCTTCCTCCTCTCCTCTCCTCCTCCTTCCATCTTTTTTTTATCCTTCTCTTCCTCGATCCTTTGTTTGCATATTTCCGAGTGTCTTTGTGTGTGGAGAGCCAAAATAAACAGAAGAGGAGGATGGGTTTGTCTCAAGTACAACCAAGAGAGACCGAAAAGAGATGGAGGGATGGAGATGGAGTGGAAGGAGGGAAAGACAAAGTCAAAACAGGACAACAGAAAGAGAGACAGAGACTGCTGATGCATTTAAATATGTCAGTGTTTCTAGCTGTTCTCTGCAGATTCAGAGTATCAGACCCGTCCACTTGCATATGTCTTGCGGCGCTTTGTTGCTGTGCTAATACTATGCTAATGCGATGCTAATTGACCATTCACTCTCTTGGCTTTGGGTACGCTGATACACACGAATGGATGTGAGCTGAATCACTGTTGTGTTGCGTCATGTCAGCGTTCATTTGCACAACTAAAAATACAACAACAGACATGGTGGGAAGATTTACAGACACGCCAGGCTCAGATGTTTGTGAGCTTTTAAATAATCACATTTAACTTACATACAAATGAATAAGAAAACAGAAATCAGCTTATGCAGCTGGATAGTAGCTGCAGGAGTGTAATGTGTGTCATCGGTTTAGCTTCAGGTGATTTACCGAAGACGGCGGCTGATTCACAGCTGGGTCGGATCATTTATATCAGGCAGCGTAGAATTTTCATTAAGCCTGGGGCAGATTGATTAACGCCACTTTTTGACAGGAAAAGCCATCTCAGGAGAAGTGATGTGCACTCAGGTGTGGTAAAGCAACCCGTTCTCATTCGAACTCGTCACATGCTGACGCTTCGTCAGGACCCCTTGGCGTCACTTTTTAACGCATTGGGTTGCCCAGCGCGTCAAAATATAGAGGCTCCACTACGGTCGCAGTAAACACATGATTAGCGTTGTGAATTCAAACAAAAACATGTACTTAGGTTTAGGCAACAAAACCACTTAGTTAGGTTTAGGAAAAACACCATGGTTTGGATTAAAATGATTATGTTTGTAAAGTGAAAGTGAAACTTAACGTTGTGAACACAAAGACAAACGACATGTTGTTGGTTTCACACGGGACACAAACCACGGTCTGGATGGCCCTGTGTTTGTTGGACCCATCTACACTTGATTTTATTTTATTTTATTTCAGTTGAAGGATTATATATTATTATATTATATTCACTGACATCTCACTCAAATTAAGGTGGCAATTCATTTAGCCTAATTTAAATGATTTAGATTATTTCAAATTCCTACTTTAAAATATCAGACTATGGGTGCAAACCATGGCAGTGTTATCTTACTTTTATGTTATATATTTGTCATTTTGTTGGTACCCAAAGGGACCAATTAATCATTAATATTCTCCTATAGAGTCACATCTACAGCGTTGTATCATTATGCAGCATTAAAATCAAAACTGAAACCATCAAACACAAAATTATATGAAGCGCAAAAATGCCTCTGAGCTATAATATAAAAAGACAGTGGAAATATTGTAACTGGGTACAACATGGTATTGATCTAATGTGAACATAATCAGACATGATGGGTTTTCCTTGTGAGTCCTGCTGAGCATCACTGTGCGGTATACTGTGGTTTTCATTGCTCCACTGCCTGCCTGTCAGACACAGAGGAGGAAAAAACACTCAATTTGTATCTTTCTGTCCGTCTCAGTCTGCCGGGGTCACAACCTTATCTCACCGGAGAGAAATGGATTCATATTTATTCTGCTGCTCCTCCTCCACGTCTCTCGATGACATTTGTGTTTTAATAAAAAAAACATTTTTTCATGTCCATCTGTTTCCCTTCATCCTCACAACCTTCCCTGCTGTGATGTAGACACAGTGAGATAGTGTGTAAAGGAAGAGAGGACATACAGTATACAGTAACTGTGAGTGCTTGTCTGTGTAAAAGAGAGAAAGAGGGCTTTGTTTTACAGTTGGCTAGAAAGTCCAAGCTGACGTCAACTAAATGCTGAATTTAATTAAATTAAAATGCTTCAGTTTTCCAGACGTTGTGATTTTTCCATGAGCCATTTTCTGAAAAAGTCTGTGTTGTGAGATCATGCAGTCAAATTAAAATAAATTTGATATCCAGAGCTTTAATATAGCAGTAAACAACTATTTGCTATGTAAAGATATAAAGGAGTAATGTCTACCTGAGCAGAGAATGAAGTCACTCTCCCTCTGTGTGTTGTAATCCAAGCTTCTCTGTGCTTTGTTGACATAGCCGGGCCGGCCACACACGCCTTTTAGTGCATGTTTGTGCATGTGAACGTTCCCCACTGGCTAGCTAACCGATGATGCCGTTGCGGAAGCGTAGCGCCCACCCTCTGGTTCCCCCCTCAGATTAACACTGTTAGCTCTGTCAGCACTGTTGCTGTAGTTTTCACTGTCAGCTGCTAGCCGCCGCTCAGCCGCCTCCATGTTGAGAACCGTGCGGAGGCAATAGAAATGCTCCCAATCTCGCAATTAGCACTTTTAAATCATATTAACACCTTAAACGGACAGCTTCTTGGCCTTCATTTGGACTCTTGTAGTTCATCAGCCTGTCTGGTGTTAATGAGCCCAACAGTTTGATGGTTTTGGAACGCTCGTCCATCCCTAACCACTCTGGCTCTCTCTTTTTTTTCTCCCTCTTTTTATGTTTTTTTTTCCTGAGAGAGTGTGAAAATCACCTCAGGGTGACACAGTAGGAGTGAAAATACACTATTGCCTCATTCAGTCTGGTCTTGTACTGTACTTAAAAGCTCATTTGACACCTACACAGTTTCCTAGAGCACCACTGTTGTCTACATCAAAATATATTAAAGGGACATCATGTAACATGCTTGAAAGAGGAAATTACACAATCCTCCTCTTGCTAATGAAACTTTAAATTCATAAGCAATAAAACAGGCTTTTGCTCAATTCAATACACACAGGGGGTTTGCAGCTACAGACTTACTGTACTTGGTCTGATACCAGTTTCTTATGGTTGCTAATGATTAAATTGATTTAACTTTGTAGTCAGTAATACTGAGTAAGTCTTATGACTTTATGACTCTTCTCTACTTGTGTTACTGTTACACATTTTAGCATCTCTCAGATGAACATTTCAGTGCTTTTATCACAAAAGTAAAAACAAGAAGTAAACAAACAGTAAGCTACCTCACCAGGAGACACGTTTGTTGTTTTCCCGCTCTCAGATATGTTGCCTAATGATGCCGCCTCAAAGGAATCTCGGAAAAGAAGTGTACTTTAAACGTTTGTGGATCATTTTCAAATGCACAGTTTTATATTTTCTTATATATTTTTTTCTTCTGTTTCAGGCAGCCATTGTTTTTCATTCATGTCTGTAATCAAATAGCAGACTCTGGTAACTTGCTTGAGTTGTGTAATTCACGATCATTCATCAGTATTAAAAAACTGTCTGTGCTGCATTCCTTATAATGATGATGTAGCAAAAAATGGGCAGATTTAATATTCACTCTGATGAATTACACAACGCAAAAAGTATGCAAATATACTTTCAGATTGTTCAATTTGAAATGGAATCCGTAAGGAAAATACGCCCAAATATCTCAAACACAGCAGCTTTATTTTCAGATTGGTTAAGGTGACAGGTAAAGCTTGATTTGTATAAAATGGACTAAAGCATACAAACCCACTAGGGTAGTACTTAATGAACAACTGGACGTCAAAGAGTCAGATTTATTTCCTCAACCCAGGCTTATCGACAACATCGCAGCAGACAAAGAGGCTTTATGCTCGAAGCGCTGACAGCAAATGAGCTGTTTATTTCCTAATTCGGCGCTAGCGGGGTGTCATAATGTTTTCACAAAATGTGTGTGAAAGCGTGTGAGACACTGCCGAGTGTGGAAACAGCGTGAGTGTGTAGTAATGAGCTGAGCAGACTGGGGGATTTTGGGAAATGCTGGTGTTGCTTTCGTCTTATCTGCTCTGCTCCGTTGTGCTCTGAGCTGCTTTGCTCTGCAGCAGACAAGTGGAGAGAGCTGCTTAATGCTGCATTTGCATCCGTATGAATTCACTAAAAGCTGTTATCAAGTGTGACTAAGAATAAATATGATTTCAGAATCTTCTCGCCAGCGTTACAAGCACCCGTTTGCATTGTTATATGAACATTATTGGATTGCTTTTACTTGGCAATCTTAGGATTTTAGCAGAAAATGTCACCTTGTCATTCTTCTATTTTTCTCTGCTTCCATCCAGCCTTATCACACACACACACACACACACACACACACACACACACACACCATAGTTATGCAACCTATTGTGTGTTGCATTGTGTAGACTCTTTGTCCCAGACATGAGTGTCTTGTTCTCTCAGCCTGAGACTGGCCCCCTCGCCTGTGAGAGTGTTGCTGCATGCACTTCAAATAAATCACTTTCTTTTCCAGAAACCCACACTCTCTGTGTGTCAACACACACACAAACAAACACACTTTCACTCAGTTTTCTGGCAATCTGATTTAATATCTGCCCTCAGAGGAAAATAGTAGCTGTAGAATTTCATCGCCACATTTTTTAAAGAAATCAAGTAACAACCTTGTGACTTAAAAATTTGACTTTGCAGTGTGTTGAGTTCAGAGCTTTAGAAATATGATGTAACCAGTAACCTTGAATGCTACTTTCCTCAGAAAAAAAAATAGGTTTCTCATATTACTGTAATTCTGTAGCCAAAAGTGTGTCCATGACCAAGACAACATCACTTTGTCATAAACAACCACTGGAAATACAAGGTGGCGTCACAGCTGTGTCTGAAACCAACTGTTCGGTTCACCTACTAGAAGCTGTGAAACCAGAACATTGTTTGGAAATGTCATCTTCCAGTGCTGTCTGTGTTACGAAAACCGGAGATATTGTCACCTCAAACAGTAACCAGACACTTTGGTACGTTACTCTTACAAATATATGTCTTGGAAAACACAGTCCTTTTTATTTGTCTGTTTGTATAGATTAAAGAAAAAGATTTTAAAAAGTGTTAATTAGTTAGATTTGCTGGTACGTAGGTGTATTTTTGAACTTCGGAGTGAGACAGGCTAGCTGTTCCCCCCTGCTTCCTGTCTTTATGCAAAGCTAAGCTAATTGCCTCCCAGCGCCAGCTCTATACTCAACACACAGACATAAGAGCAGTAACGATCCTCTCATCGAACTCTGTGAATTTTGAAATCTGTGTCACAAGTTTGAGCCCTGCAGCCGCCATGTGTCCCGTTGAAGTGTCCATACTGGTTATTACCTTGGAGAAAGGTCGACTTAAAACTGAGAAGAGCGGATTTGTGCGTAATGAACGTCCCTGACCATTTTTACTGCCATTTCTGCATCACCTTCTATTAACTTGAATAGGTAAACCAGCCATTTCAAAGAGATATATACGTTTAATAAATCACAACTTAATTTTTTTATTTTATTGAGACATATACACATGTTAAATACTTTCTAAATGAGACCAAATACATTATTATTATTATTATTATTATTATTATTATTATTATTATTATTATTTTAAAGCATTTAGGTGGAGTTAACAGGCTCTTGTTTTTTCCCTCTCATCAGTAAAACAAACAGAATGTACACCAGCCTTTCATATTAAATTTAATGTTATAAGCATGCTACAATTATCAGAATAATACGAACATTCAGGCTCCCTCATGTGGCTCAAGGGTGTAGATATAATTGTTAAAAGACGATGGAAAAAATGTATTTGGCGACCCTAATAAAATCTCCGCGACCCAGTCTTTGGGAATGATTGATCTAAATCATGAATGAGAATGTCATAAGCAAGTAAAGTTTATTTACTGTACAGCATATAGCACCTTCGAGAAAGCGTCACAGAGTGTTTCACAAGACAATGGAAACAGAAAAAACAAACATGTCCCTGCTTGGAAACGGTAAAGAGCAAAAAAAAAAAAAAAAAAAGTAGAATATGAGTTGGACACATCCACTTAAATTGTTCTCCTCTCTGATGTGCAGCTCTCAGGATTTCATGCCTGCTTGCCTCAGGTGAGTCTGTACACTGGGAGGAAATCTGATTTCTCTCTCGCTCTCTCCCGTTCTCGGAAAGCAATCTCATCTATTGTCAGTTAACCTGGGTGACGGGCCGTAACCTGACTAGGCTGTTAAAACCATTTCCATTCGGAAACCATATCAGCACACTGTAAAAACGTATGGTGCTTTGCTCCGGTCTGTCGCCAAGACAGTAACGTCTCCATCCAGCAGTTTTGAATATTTTTATCAGTGCATTTGCTGCCTGTTGAGGTGGCACCCTGTGTCTATTTTCAGCTGTTATGATTCTGTAATTTTTCTAAGAGTATTTGCTGTTAGTTCCTGTATTGATGCTACGTTTCAACATTGTTTTTCCAGTATATTTAGTCCTTATTTGCTGTCGTAGTCTCGTATCCTTGCAGAGCTCACATCATTTCCACATTCAGAGTTTCAACATTAGTTTGTCTTGTTTCCTCCTGTTCGTGTCTCGCCACAGTGTCAACATTTTTCACTCTCCTCCTCCTCCAGACTTTCCTAACTCGGTATCCGCGTGTGTCACGGCTGGTTGAGCTGCAGATCAGATTGGATTTGAAGGAGGAGAGTTCACACCGCTGTGCCTCCTCATCCATGACGGAGGAATGACAACATCTCTCTCTTTCACTCCTCTTTTTTCTCCCTCTGTCGTTATCTGTCTCTCGAGCTCTTCTCTCTGTCACTGACCATCTCTTCCTCTTCCCCGCTCTGTCCTGATCGGTTTCCCTTCATCCATCATGCAAAGGAGGGCTTGGCGTGCATTTATGTCTTTGAAAATTCATCTACCTATCTCTGCCTTTGTCATAGTTTTTCCACTGTTTTCTCAATCTTTCCCTCTCATCAGCCTTTCCCCTTCATGGAAGCAACAATGGGATGACTGTGAAATATAGTGAAATGTTACCTGTTACCTTTGTTGCTGCTAGTGTTGTAGTACTTGAGACCAGTCTCAAGACCACTATTTGAAGGTCTCGGCCCCCCCCCAATCGACCGGAGGAATCTTCATTTGTTTTCTGTGGGTGTTTTTATGGGAATGTGGATCTTTCAACTATCTGGTTTGCATGTTCCACATTTTATCGTATGTGTGTCATACAGCGTGGGACTCGCACTGCTCTGGTGTTGATCTTGACTCGGTCTCAATCCCTCAAAGTCTTGGTATTGTCTCAGTCTCGATACCCTCTGGTCTTGGTCATGACTTGGTCTCGGTTTGGGTGGTCTTGACTACAACACTGGCTGCTGCTGGAACAGCAGAGGACACAGCCAGAAGCTGTTAAATATGTTATCAGATAACATGGAAGTCAACCTGTTATCTTATCTGCAGTGTAACTGGAGACCTGTGGGCTCGGAAACACGAGAGCCAGGCTCTGGTCACAGAGTGTGAGTGCTTTTACATAATGAATAATGAACATTTTCAATCCTACTTTTGTAAAAGTGAGTTCAAGGTGTGCCTTAAAATGTTGGCTTCAGCTCATGCAGCCGTTTGCCTGCTGATGCAACTGAAGGTACTGTCACAGTCAGGGCAAGTCAGTGGAGGTTCACACAGCTGATTGACAGTCCAGGCAACTCTTTGGCAGTGCTGGTATTGTGCATGTCAGCTCACTGTCACACTGTCATGGCTCACTGGGACACTCGTATAGAACAGAGCCATCATTAATGTCATTAGTGACACCTCTGCTCTTCCTGCTGTGACCAGTCAAAATGTCTGCTGTGGAGAAAGGCCTATTAAAATGGACTGGTATGGCAGCTGTGTTAACATATCTTGTAGAGTTATTGAAATAAAGATGATGTTTATTTAACTGTAAATGTATTAGGGCTGTCCCGAATACTAGTTTTTGGGCTTCGAAGCTTCAGTGAGAAATATTCAAACATATTCAAACATATTCAAAACTGTGGTGTTGGGTAGCGCGGCGTGGCGCGGCGTGGCGCGGCGCAGCAGGCGGACATGTTCTTCTGTCTGTCACCAATGTAGTCATTATTTCAACGTTTCTAAAACGATATAGACAGGAAGGCAATCCTGGCTATCCAAAATATTAAAACAAGTAACAACGAGATCGGAAATATATTAAAAAGCCTTTATTTAAGTGGCTAAATCATTAAACATTCCAACAAGCTTCGACCACTGTAGGTCTTCCTCAGGGCTCCAAAACAATGTTATACAGGCAAAATCACAGGCATAAAAGCTCCATTGTATGTGTATCACACTGCTGGCTCCGCCCTAATCAGTGCTGTATGAGTATTTCTTTTATTATTACATCACTTACCCTCACAAATTCTCCATAGTCTGTAAAGGTGAAAATTACGCTTTAAACACAAGTTCATTTTTATTCCTCGAAAGGATTTTGTGCTGCAAACTTTCCCTTTTGCTGACATTTCAGGAATCGCTCATGCAAATGAAGTGAGGTGTGATATTCAGTGTCATGAGCTCCCTCTGAGGAGTCTAGCACAAATTAATTTCCATTTTTTTTTTTTTCCATCTAAGCCCCTCTCTGCAACTGAACGCTGCTCAGCTGAAAGCCTGGTCCGATAGTCACGACATCTGTCCAACATCCAGCCAGAATCAATGGGTCCATTATCAGGCTTTATCGATCAGTGAGTTTAGAGCCATTTGTAGAGTGTTTGCACCCTGATAAACTGATCTTAAAGTGGGTTAGGAGACAGGGGAGGGAGCGAGGAGAGAAGAGAGGGATGAGCAGGAGGGAAGGACAGCGGGAGATGAAAAATTAAAAGGTCGGGAAATAGCCCAAAGAGTGATGAAGGGAGAGAAAGAGGAGAGGAGAGGAGAGGTGAGGGAGGGAAATAAACAAATCCCCTTCATGCTGATGCTGCACTGCAACTCCACCTGGACATGAGAGGAATTATTGAGAAAAATCCTCAGTGCACAAAGGTTACAGTGTCTTAACAATTCATTTCAAATATAAAAAAAACATTAAATCTACATTTTGGTAAAAATCTAAATGAAAAAGAATGACAACAGTATTATTATTTAATTTTCCTGTCCTCCTTTCTCACCTTTTCCCTTCCATCAGTTTCTTTCTTTTGTTGTCGGTGGTTCGTTGCAGAGAGAGTGGCTTGTTTCCATGGAAACGGACTGAGCCAGATGAGCTTAGCTACTTGCACTGCAGCGTCTGTCCTTACTGTGTGTGTGTGTGTGTGTGTGCTTGTGTGTACATGTGTGATTGGTCTTGGCTCTGAAGAGAAGGGAGCATGATGATTTATGAGAGTCTAATGCACTGGTCAGACACTTGGATGAGCAGAGGATGGGGTCTGTGTGTGTGAGTATGTGTATGTGAGGGCAGTCGTTATTAGCAATGCAACCCAGTTTTTTTGGTTCATGTCGTTAGGTGTTATAGCGATGCTTTAGTTTTTCTCTCCTCATTTTTCCCTTTATGTCTCTCCCCCGCTCTTTTTCTCCTCTTTATCTCTCTCTGTTGTTACATGTCTCCCTCCACCTCACAGCTGTAATTCATGTCACCATAGCGATGAGATCTGGGGCTCAGAAAGCTCAGGAACTGTGTCATATGATATAAACTGTTTATACTGGACAGATTGAAATCAACATAAACAGGTCGTCCTCAGAGGAACAGTATGACATTTTGGGAAATAAGCTAATTCACTCTCTTGTGGAGAGTTGGATGGGAAGATCGATACCTCTACCATTCTGTGAATACGTTAGATAACGCCGCCCAGCATGTTTTGTCGGCTAGTTTTTCTGAATATATACAGTCACTCACTCTCAGGGACCGTGAGTGTTAGTATTAAGATGGACTTATCAATATCGGCAAAGCGTTACAAAGATGGAGAGAAAATGTTGCTAATAGTTTAGCTACTGGCTCACGGTCAGCAGAAGGCTCAACTATTAGCAACATTTTCTCTCCATCTCTCTAATAGTTTAGTCTATTAGCAACATTAGAGCTGCTGGCAGGCTGACATTATAAAGTTCAGACAGAGCAAGGCTAGCTGTTTCTCCCTCGCTCTGAGTCTGTATGCTAAACTAATCTAACAGTCTCCTGATTGTAGCTTCATGTTTAACAGATAGACATGAGAGTGGTATGAATCCTCTCATCTAACTCTCGGTAAGAAAGAAAATAAGCGCGTTTTACAAAATGTCAAACTATTCCTTTACCGAGGTACAATTGAAGTGAATCTTGGTAAACTGGAAGGAGATTCCCATGCATCCTGGAAAACCTGCAGTTCTTTAGTGTTGCCTTCAACATCCTGAAAAATGACATAATCGTACTGGAACAGTGGATGGTTAAAGATGTGAAAAGGCAACCACATGTATTATTGTCCCACATCTGTGCAACAGCTGGCAGTTGAGATGATGGTTCTGTTCTGATGAGATAAAGGGGAAATCATGTGGTGGTTAGTGGTCAGTTGTGTTGTGTAACAACTTGTAATGGTGAATGCTCTTGAATATCTCTTGAGTCAGTGTATGAAAACCAAAACATAAGAGCGGTTCTGTTTTTAAACTTGACACTTGGGGTTTAAAAGTGTATTTTTAGTCGCAAAGAAAATAATTAGTTGAAAAGAGGTTGAACTACGAGTGTGTGTGTTGTGATTACACATAAATCCCACCGTTGTACTCCACTGCAGGTCGTCTCTCACTCCCTCTGTGTTGTTTCAGACTGAATACATTCATTCTTCATGTTATTGAAACACTTCACAGTCGATGTGTCACTCCTTACTAATGACACTCTGTATGTGTCTCTGTTGCAGAACTCCCAGAAGAAAAGAGGAGCACGACCCAACAACAAACCTGACAAGAAGCTCTGTCCACAGGTAACACACACACACACACACACACACACACACACACACACACACGCTGCCATGTTTTCCCCCAGATGATCCAACAAATCAATAAGAGACACAAAGCTCAATTTCAGCAACTAGACCTTTAAGACACTAAAAGAGAGAGCGACATTTATCTTACACTCACACATGTAACACAATCATGAATGACAAATAGCTGAGTGTGTGGAGTTGAAACACATGCAGAACATGATGGAGGGAAGAAGAGAAAGAGGGGAAAATCACTAGAGAAACATAAATATTACAGTCATTACCACGGTCTTTCTGTTTGATGGATACCGCCAATAAACCCTCTGAGTGTTTTTATTCTGTTGTTGTTCCTGCTGCCCAAACATTGTTTAGATTCTCAACATGTATTTGCCCTATAAGGCGTTATCAAAGATTATTGTGCAATTCTTCATTAAATAATAGTATATTCTAGGGCTGTCAATCGATTTATTTAACCTTAAAGAAGAGATTTTTCAAGTATTTAATACTCTTATCAACATGGGAGTGGGCAAATATTCTTGCTTTATGCAAATGTAGGTATATATTTGTTATTGGAAATCAATTAACAACACAAAACAATGACAAATATTGTCCAGAAACCCTCACAGGTACTGCATTTAGCATAACAAATATGCTCAAATCATAACATGGCAAACTCAAGGCCAACAGGAAACAACAGCTGTCAGTGTGTCAGTGTGCTGACTTGACTATGACCTGCCCCAAACTACATGTGATTATCATAAAGTGGGCATGTCTGTAAAGGGGAGACTCGTGGGTACCCATAGAACCCATTTCCATTCACAAATCAGAGGTCAAGGGACCCCTTTGAAAATGGCCATGCCCGTTTTACCTCACAAAATTTAGCGCAAGTTTGGAGCGTTATTTAGCCTCCTTCTCGACAAGTTAGTATGCCCTGGTTGGTACCCATGGATTCCTTCTGCTACAACCTATAAATCGCAAAAGACATCAGTGGTTAGTTTATGCAGAGTTGCAGGTAACAGCTGAAAATATGAAATACAGATGATAAATATCATCATATTTTTTGTAGTAGCTTTTTGTGGCGTCAGCATCGCTCTAGGCAGCTGTCGTCTCTGCAGAAAAGTAATTGCATGTACTGTAGTGACATAAGACCACAGGACTGTGACTGTTATTCCCTCCTACATGCTTCAGCATTGAGTGGGTCAAACAGAGCGGCACTGCTTCCAAATTATAAGCTGTATATGCTTATTGATTTCACCGATCAATTCCTGCAAGGACAGTTTATTTTCTCCATGAACAAGTAAATATACTATACAGCAGTGATAAAATGAAACGTGATCATTTTTGCGGGAATAATTTCATGCACAGAGGAACTCCATCTAACATGATGAAGCATTTCCTGCAGCATAAGCAGGAAGCATTTTTATGCTCCCGTCATAATCCCTCACAATCCGCTACAGCACCACAACGTTCAATTCAGTTAAACACAAAATGATTCCCCTATGTATATATTTTTTTACGATTTTGAAATAGATTTTTTAATGCCAGAATTGATATAATTGTCTCTACGGAGGTAGAAGGAAGTTACCGCTTTTATTGTTGTAGTCAGAGTAAGGTGCTGTCAAGCCAGCCGTCACTCGCATCTCCGTGGTCAAATCGGCAGACGCTACAACTGTAGAGCACCCATATACTGACATTTATGTTAAATGCATTCAAACGGCCCCGATGGAGCTGAACATGGACGTATAAAGAGAATGGAGCTTTTCACTGTATTAATTTAGATACTTTCCTAACTATTACTTCGGAAAATCTTAGTCCCTAGAAGTTTATGATTAAACTTTTTCTCATGGTCTAGTGTTAAAAAAGTTAACAAAAATCGCAATAAATCATGATATTGAATCGCAATACATATCGAATTGGCACCCAAGTATCGTGATAGTATCAAATCAGGAGATAGGTGTATCGTCCCAGTTTCTTTTCATACTCAAATATCCATAACCATGAACTGGATTCAATACACAGAATCACAACCAATAAGATCTAAATAACAAGTCACAAAAAAAACATTTATTTTAAATATATGGAGCAGGGACTATAGCAAACCTGCTGCACTCTATTTATACACAGTTAATTATCACTTTTATTGTCATTGCCCCCTGAAACAGCTGTTTTATTCCCTTATTTTCTACTTCAAACACCAGTTGAGTTGAGATTAGACATGTTAAGGTTGTCTGGGGCCACCGACTGTCGTGTTGGACATCCATCATGTTTGATCCTTTAAGTGTGCTCCTGCCTCACAGCTCACGACTGTCTACGTGTCTCTCTGTCGTCTGTGACCTATTTCCTCTGAGGATCACACTCGATCTGTCCAAACAAGCCGTGTGCAAATTGAAGCGGATAAATCAGCATTTCCTGTATTCCTCCTCATCTCCACATCATCTCTCTCGCTCTCTCTCTTTTCTGCCCTGCATCGTGTCTTGCAGGTGTTTGTACTTCATGTAATCCTCGCATAACCTGTTTTTGTTTAAGAATGGATTACAGATCTCGACAGGCCTCGACACCACACTTTAAATCTCTACCTCCTCCTTATTCTGCCTGTCTTCTCTCCCAAAAATAGAACTGCTTGTTCCTTAACTTCACTTTTCCAGTCTCCCTCCCTACTTTTTTTTTTTCCAAATCATTAAAATAATTCATACACAGCTGAAAGAACTTTTTTTCCCCTCTCTGTGAAAAAGGCACCACAGGAGTTAGACGTATATGAGCTCAGTTTTTACAGAACTACAGAGAGAAAACAGATTAAAGACCCACAGGACTAACATATCGCCACAGAAGGTGTTTGCGGTGAAGTTAATTCTCTCACCAGCGTCTCTCTCCGTCTGCTTAACGCGAGCCCAGGCTTCCTCTCCAAGCCACATACCATAAATGGCTGTAAATTCGCTGGCTCCCTCCTCGCTTAATGTGGTTGGGAATGCTCCACAGGCCGTAAAACAAATACAGCCGCGGAGCTGCTTCTGAGGAATGAGGTGCACGGGGTCACCTCAGGTCAGCAGTAGTTACAACTGAGTTTACAGATAGAGATGCATACATGAATATAGTCATGTTGTGAGCCTTGTACAACTCCTAAAAAAGGGGCGAATTTAAAGCTGCATTAACTGTTTTTTTTGGGCACTAGGGGGCAGAAAAAAACACAACAAGCTGATGGAAACACTCTTATTTTTACGTTTGGTTTATTATTTAAGATATAAACATGAAAAGTACGCAGTTAAAACAACCAAATGAAACAATGGCCAAGTGTAAGGGAGAAGAAAACACTGAATTTGTCAAAAAAAGAAGCTTATGATTATATAAGTATGATTGTTTAAAATTAAAAAAAAACTTAATACAGACAGACAATTGTATTAAAAGTTCCTCAAATAACAGGAAAACTCATCTGTGATGCAATATTCACACGAAATAATGCTCAAAATTAAAATTGCTCGTTTTAAACAAACTTAATTGTACATTTTATCAGTTGTTCTGTACTGTTATTGTTATGCATTGAATATAATATGAAATATCCATAAAATATGTCCCTTAGTCAGGGGTCATCAGTTTACTCAATCATAGAAAAGAGGTCCCTTAGGGAAATTGGTTGGGAGCCACCGTCTTAGTCTTACAGTTCTGTATTTTGAATCCCAGTTAGTTAGTAAATATTCATTTCATATGCGGTGTGACGTCCTCTGAGGCAAACCACTAATGAGTGTTTTCTGTACTTTCTCTGTTTCCTCGCGAGGAACAAACACAGCACGACTCTGACCTCACCATTTGGTAGCTGAAAGCCGCAAGCTCGTCAAATAGCTCTTTGTCATTACTTTTCAAGTTCAAGGCGATTTTAAATAGAATGAAAAACCAATTCATCCCACTTGAGTTGCAGGACTGTCGCTGGATTGTGGCTTGTGTTCAAATGACAGACAAGCAAACAGTTCAGGGCACATTTTAAACTGAGAGCGATGGTGACCAAACACTACCAAATCACTATGGTTTTAAAAACACTCAACTTTACTGAACATCACAACATAATGCAAAGACAAAATCATCTCATACTTCACTCTAAACCTCTAAAGTTGTTTGCATGGATTTTAATTGGCTTGTTGTGTGTCCTGTGTGTGTGTTTGAGTGTTAGTTTACACTGTTCCCATGCATTTATCCATCTGCTGCAGCTTTTACTTTCTGTGTGTGTTTGCGTCCCCGTCTGGTTCTCTCTCCATGTCTATAGAACCTCTTTCCCTGTGAGGACTGATTGAAGTGTCCTCCTTCCTTTGTGTGTTTCGTCTTGTCTGTTCTCTGTGTCTTTGTCTCTCAATGTCTCTCTGTTTAATGTTTTCCTGTCCTTTTATTCTGAACACAAATGGAATATTGTTTCATTTTTATTTATTTATTTTCTAATTTTATTCTTTATTTGTTTTGAACAATTTATCTTTGTTTTTTCTGAGGGGGTATAAAAATGGATGACATGCACACTTCTGTATTCGGTATTTCGCACTGAGTGGATTGCAAAGTTATGTTGTTGATGAAAAGGGAAAATAAAATAACGAAAAAATGTCTGTCAATTAACTGCCCATTAATTGATAATTGATTCACTAGTTCTAGGCCTACAAGGGCAACTGCGCTTTGCATGATAACAGATGTGTGAGCATGTCAGCCTCTCTGTGACGCAGCGGTTCTTGTATCAACGTCACCCCGGTGCTCTCTTCTCTTTCTGTCCCGTCACCGCAGGAGGACAGTTCAGACCTGAAGTGTCAGCTCCACTTTGCCAAAGAGGAATCAGCCCTGATGTGCAAGAAGCTGACCAAGCTGGTGAAGGACTGCGACGCTATGAAGGAGGAGCTGGCCAAGTTCAGATCGCTGTACGGAGACGTCAACGCCTCGCTCACCGTGGAGGAGGTAAGCGAACGAGGACGAGGACGGAAGATATTTGCTTTAGAGCCACTTTATACAGGAGCCAGAAGTTGTATTCTTACTTTACTTTGCCATCGTCAGATAGTGATTAATGAGCAAAGTAGCGCAGACAAACTACCTCCGAACAATGGAAGAGGTGGGAGAAGGATGAAGATTTTGATTTCATATTTAGAACTGTGATACAGCCCACAGACGTGTTTTCTGACAACACCTTGAAATCTGAACCCTGAGTTTCCACCTTTTCTTACCATTTAACTCTGTATCTCTTAATGTTTGCCTGAGAGCTGCAAAACAGTGCATGCTTTGTAAAGTATCCCCCCCCTTTGTACCCACATAAAACCTGAATGCCAAAAACGCCTCCTGGGAAAACTCTACAGAGATGCATTTGTATTGTTTTAGAAACAGCCAAAACGCTCCGCAAAGCTCATTAAATCCAACTCACTGTTGAGCCATTTCAGTGACTAATGCTGAAAACAACAAAAGTATAAACAGTTGTTACTATACTGACTTCCCAGTTGCTTGTGTTGATGATGAGGATATTCATATGCAGGACTGGTAATGCTGAAAACATTGTTATTAATATTGATAATGTTACTAATATGACAGTTTGTCCTTTCCAAACATGGTGAAAAACATTGGGATAAAAAGGGTAGAAGCACTTCAATAATTTACGCTAACAGTCTTAAAGGTCAACGGTTGATTAAAAGTGTGTGAATGAACAGGTGGGAGGTGAGTAAGACAGTGGTTCTCCCATAGAAATAGAATAGTAGAACGGACATTCAACTGTTTTCTGTGGTCATTTGACGAGTACAAAGGAAAATGGTGATTGTTGTAGTTGTTATGGTGACAACAGAAAACACGTCAGTGTGGTCGCAGCTTGCTAGTAGCTTGTCCTTCTCTGGGGCACCCGGGGAGAGGCAGAGGGACCGTTAGACCCATGGCGGAATTAGCAGTAGACATAGAAATTGCCGCCGCTCTGACCATCCTGCTACGTTGGTTTGAATGGGAATACCCGTTCTACTATCCTGTTCTATTTCTATGGGTTCTCCTCTCATTTTGTCCTTTTATATTTGACTCCCCCCTCAGGTTAATGACTCCCCCCACACTCGCGAGGCGGAGATCCGAGTCCACCTGAAGCTGGTGGAGGAGGAGGCCAACCTGCTGAGTCGACGCATCGTGGAGCTGGAGGTGGAGAACAGGGGGCTCCGAGCTGAGATGGACGACATGAAGGGACCACCAGGTAGTTTTAAAACTCATTTAATTATACATTTCTATAATTCATTTCTCAGAGACCTGAGCTCCTCTGGAGGTGGAAATAATCTTAAATCTACATAAACAACGAGGAACAGCCAGCCTGGGGATTACGACTATTTCATGGTCGGGCGCAGTAACTTCCTGGAGTCTTGTTGTTACAGTGAGGTTGCTAGGCAACAAGCAGAGACTCCAGGAACGGGTAAAACCACAAAATGTAGTTTTTATCCTGACTTTTGTGTGGATTAAACAAACAAGATATAACATGTTAATTATTGAGCTTTGAAGGTGCCGATTGGTGGATTTTGTTACCTTCGGACAGGACCAGGCTAGCTGTTTCCCTCCGTTTCCAGTCTTTATGCTAAGCTAAGCTAACCGTCTGCTGGCTCCAGCGTCATATTCAGCGTACAGGCATGAGTGGTATCAATCTTTTCGCCTAACCCTCGACAAGAAAACAAATAAACGTATTTCCCAAAATGTCAAACTATTCTTTTAAGATCATATTTGTTTTCTCTCTTTTCAGTTTAGTTATATTTGCATGATTCATCTGCAGTTATTATTTCACATTTGAATTTCTCCTCTGTTTGACCTCTCATTGTTTGTGATCCACTAGATGGTCCACAGGACCTTATTGGTGTTGGTGGTCTTGGCCTAGGAGGAGTACTTGTGGGAGGGGCCTCGTCTGAAAACGTCATGGAGCTCCAGAGACACCTCCAGTTCGTGGAGGAGGAGGCGGAGCTACTGAGGAGGTCTCTCATCGAGATGGAAGAACAGAACAAACTCCTGATGAACGAGATCAACCGCTATAAATCTGATCTCCCGCCGCCAACGTCCACGCTGTCGTCCAATTCATTGGCGTCGCTGTCAGACGGGATGCTCAACGACAGCCCCGTGCACTCCATACAGGAAGGGGCGGTGCTTATCAGCACGGACGCCCCGGCCCAGGACGAGGAGATCAGACTGGCGAGGCTTCAGATTGGAGAACTGAGCGGGAAGGTGAAGAAGCTGCAGTACGAGAACCGAGTGCTTCTGTCCAACCTGCAGCGCTGTGATCTGGCCTCCTACCATGCTCCTTCCTCGTCCTCCTCTTCCTCCTCGCTACGACTGTCTCTGGAGACTGACGCAGAGGCTGGAGACTCAGCGGAGTGCCTCCCAAGGTAGTCTTAAGTTTTCAGGTTCCCTTACAACATTTGTGGGTGAAATCGTGGTTCTACAGTGTTGTTCTCCACTGGGAATGCTTCAGTGAGAGTATTTAGTGTAGTAACTCAACAACTTTGTTGATAACTCAATGAATACACACCAAACAGACTCCACTGTTTTACATCTGATCATACGCCGTCAAGGCAAAGTTGTTGTTTTTAAAGGGAAAATTCCCCACCTTTTATGTGGATAGCCAATCTGTGCTTCGGCAGATAGAGTTACCCAGCTATCATGGAATTATAGATGTTTAAATTTACATTTTTCTGAGAACTTTAAGGTAAAGAATTAACTTTCAATCCCAACTTTTAAGCCAACCTGGCTGAGAAGTCCTAAACGTGCTCTCTGTTGTTTTTCCCATCAGCCCGCCGCACCGCAAAGAGCCAGTAGGGGGTGAGACCGACACCCTGGAGATAAAGGAACGGAAAAAGAAGATCGAGGACAACGCTGACGCAACAAACTCACTCCCCGGGTACCTGGGGCAGAAGGACCATGATGCCTTGCTGGCCATGAGGGACCAGGCTCGCTTGGTTTCCACGGCGATACAGCTCCTGACCTCCCCCGAGTCTAACTGCCTCTCCTCCTCCCCATCCATCTATCACAAGGTCTGCAGCAACGAGGCAGCGGAGTCGTGTGACCTGGAGAAACCTCACAGCCAGGTACGTGTCCTCTGGTTGGTGTGTTGTTCTCTCACGATACTGTCACATGAAACCTTTTCATTATAAAAGAGTCAGCTCTTCAGGAAGTTCATGAAACCTGAATATTCACAGTGTGTCCAGATGTGTATGCACTTCATAAAACATAACAATGTATACATGAAATATATGTACATGATCAGTGAAAATAAATAAGTTAAATGGGAGAAAACAAGTTTCACCACTCACTTCTCACGTATACACACACTCTACTCACTGGCTCTGCTCCAAATGACCTACACTACTCTTACAACAACTGGCTTTAGATAGGGCCATTTGCATTTTCGCGTAGGCCATCGTAGCAATCTAACACGCTTGGGGCACAGGATAAGTTCAGTTGGTTGCACACACAGCCACGAATGACCGACTGTGTGATAAAGTCTGTTATTTCTTTGTTCCCCAGATCTCAGAGCTGTCTGACCTGGCGGACCGGCCCTTGGTTGGTGCTCTGACCAGCAGGCTCCAGGCCCTACACTCCCAGCTACAGGCCTTTGTGGAGCGGGTAGACATTGTGGGTAAACCCACGGCAGGTGTGAGGGACCCTCAGGTGGAAGGAGCGTCTCCTCTGGCCTCACCCTGCGCCTCCCTGCTCTGCTCCGGAGACGAGCAGGATGGACTGAACACTGCCGTGGAGAAGGTAAAATACAAGAAGCACACTCCTCCTTTTCACTCCTTGTCACTCTGTCCCTTTCATTTATTATCAGGTTTTTATTTTCTGTTGTTACTAGTTTGTTTTTCTATTCTTCAGTTTTGTGTTTTGGTCCAGTGCCTAACCATTAGTTTGGCTGAACCACACTCCCAATCCCATCTGCACACGCTGCTTTAGTTTCTCCTCACAGCGGAGAATGGATTTACACGACACGCTCAAATCTGATGTAGCACCTTGATTCATTCTGTCCAGTTCTTATTCTGAATTAACCTGAAAATGGAAAAATAGCCCTTTGGCGACAAACATAAATCTAAAATTGTGAAAACAAAAACTGCCCTTGCTGTATGGATGTATTAGATGAATTCAGATTTGAGCTGCCAGTGTAAACCTCTCCACCCCTGTCCTCTGCATGCTGTTAAATTGCTTCCTAACCTGTAATTTAGATGCTGCTTTAGGCCTCAAATGGAGCCTGTTTGTGTGCATGGACATTGTAGGGTTATTAAGAGCACATAAAGTACCATGTATTTATATATTTTCATCAGCATATCATAAAACCAATTCAACATACAGTCTGGGTTTACATCAAATGTGATTGAGCAATATCGCTCATATTTTCATTTTAAAGTTATATTTATATTCATAGATTTACTCACATTTGTGGTGTAACTGGATATGCATCATAATTGAGGCTAGCAGGACAATTGTATCGTATGACCCCTATTCAGATTTATGTACTCTGACATCATGCAACGTAGTTGACTAGTAAATCATTAACTATAAACATACTCTAAAAGTACTACCGGACACCGTTTTGGCTTGAATATTTTGTTTTTAAAACGTTAAAGGTACAAGTCTAGTGTTTGGTGTTTTCCATCTATTCAAGCTGCTATTAAAGGGATAGTTTGGGTGTTTTGAGGTGGGGTTGTATGACGTACCTATCAACAGTCAGTGTGTTACCTGCAGTAGATGACGGTCGACACACCCCCAGTTTGGAGAAGCAGACAGGAGTGAGACAGTGAGCTCGGCCTCAATAAATTTCCAAGCATATTTCATAAATCACATTTTCAGTGTGAAATTCTCCTCTGGGAAATTCTTAGGTTAAAGTTGATTGTCAGTGATTTATGATATAGTCTGAGCTTCTACTTTGGATCCACAGTTATAAAAGCACATGTGAATCAGCAGAGACTTTGAATTTATACTCGACTGACTTCCTTTTCGAGAGTAGACCTGCTGACTTTCCCTCGCCTTCAACTGTCAGGAACATGTTTGCAAGACTTTCAAGACTCAACTAGTAGACTAAATTTACTTAAGATGGATAATTTTGCAATTTGGTGTTTACTGCCTTGACAGTAAGAGGAACTTATTTCTTATAAAAGTCTGTATTTTGTAGTGTAATCTAATCTAATGTACCCGTCTGGAGGAGGCTGTGATGAAATTATACAAAGAGAATACATTTGAATGTTTAGACTCCATTAGAGGCCAATTCTGAGTCCCAACACCCCTCCGATCTCTCCTCCCTTTTCCCCTCTCCCCTTCCCCCTTCCCTCTTTCTCTCTGCACGGGCACCATAACCGCCGCTTTCTGCACTTCACTTCCACCCCCCTCCTTTTAAACCTCCCTTCTCCCGCTCCTCACACACCTCCTCCTCTGCTATCCTCTGATTCCTTGCTCACCTCAATTCCCTTTCCTTCCCTCGCTCCCACTCTTCCTTCTTCGTCTCCTTTGTCCTCGCTTTGCTTCCCCATCTGCACTCGTTTCTCCCTCTCCTCCTCCAACTTGTTGCTCCGTTGCTCCGTCGCTCTGACTCTTCATCCTAATCGCCTTACTCCTTCTCGTCTTATTTCTCTCCTCTTTCCCTCTCCCTTCCCTTCTCTCTATCTCCCATTGCTGTTCCACCCCCCCTGTCTCTCCTTTCTTCCCACTCTTCTATGTCCTCTTCCGTTTCCTTTTTCTCTCCTTCCCCTCTCAGCCGTTCATTCTGCCCTCCATCCTCCTTTTCTTTCTTTTCTCCACTCTCTCCTTCTCCTCTCTGACCAAGCTCTTTTTCCTCTACATCCTTTTCTTCGTCTTGTGAGATCCATACTCGACTGTTTCTGTTTTTGTTTTTTCGTTTTTCATTTTACTCAATGTTGTCATATGATGGACGCCATTTCGGTTGGATTTTTATTCTTATTGTTGTGTTTGTTTGTCTTTCATTTCTATCACAACGTCTCCTCCCTCCCCCCTGTCCCTCCCTCTCTTTTTGTTTGTTTGTGTGTGTTTGTTTTGTTTATTCATTAACCTGCCCATGCATGCATGCAGCAGCCTGATTGTAGGGACCAATCAGAGCTGGAGGTGAGAGGTCAATCTGAAGAGAACAGCCAATCAGACAGCAATGAGACGCAAGAGCAGGAAGGCAGCCAGCTGGAACCGGGAGAGAAGGAGACAGATGATGCATCGGTGAGTTACTCAACATCAAAACCGTTCACATCATGACACAGACTACTATACACACTAGAGCCTGAAGCCAAAGTGTTGATGTCAGACTTCTCACTCCGTCTCGTACACACAGACAGACAAACACGAAGGCTTTTGACTGGTCAAAATCTAAAAATGTCTTCAGGGCAAAACAACAAACAAAAGGTCTGCTGTAGTCTGCTGTCCAAGAGGATAAAGTAACTAAGGAAGCTGACAGTGAATGTAAACTATAACTGCTATTTTTTTTAATTAATAATGGATCAAATGTCTACTTGTATGTGTAAGGGGTCATTTATGATGATGACAGATGATATTCACCCAACTCTGCATTCTCCCTCAGTGTTTTTTAGAGTCTATTAGCTCATTCTTTTGATTTTCCAGCCTGCAAATTTACTGTTTTGGTTCACTCTCAGGGCTCTCATCAGAGTCGTTTTGGGCCGCAGCAGGCAGCTGTTTTCCAGGGAAAAGCTCTAAAAAGCTAACCCCACCCATAGACTGTATATAAGAAGTGGACGTAGTCACTGTGACATCACCTATTGGTTTGTGGAGTACGGTTTTGAAGCCTAGAGCTCAACATTTTGGCTGTCGCTATCTTGGTTTTTGTATAGAGTGATTTGTATAAAGAGTGTTTTGTTTATGTTTTTTGTGTTTATGTAAGATTGTTTTAAAATCCAGTGTCGGTCGGGCCATTGTATACTTTCATAGTGCAATTTTAGTATGGTTGTAATTTAAATATTTTAGGTAAAACTAGTAACATTTAGTTTGACAAAAAAAGTATTAACTCAAAGTCCACTTACTAGCTTTTTTCCGAACTTTTCAACCGCATCTCTCTGTCTACTTCAGTGGTGGGGAGTTTGTGTGACCTCATGAAACCTAAGTATAAAACCTAATAGGTCATACTTCTATATGGGAGATGGTTTCAATGGCAGCTGAGCCATCTCCATGACAACTGAACAAGCTCCATCTGCTGAGATGTGGTTAAAAGCTCTGGAAAAAGCTAGTTAAGTGGACCTTGTCTTAAGATTTGGGCGTTCAAACCCCAGTTTGTTGGGTCAAGAATTAGCTTTTACCAGCCTCCACTAGTAAGATTTAATGTTTAGTGATATTTGCGTTACTGAATCTGACACAAACCCTAATTACCCCCCTGAAAATGTGCCTCTAATGTACATGCAGGCTGTGTATACTCACATCACTTCTTCCTGAGCAAACACACAGTGACAGGCAGCCCTGCAAAGGTTAATTAAAGGCCCATTTAAATGCACATTTGCACACACACACACACACACACACACACACACACACAGACTGTAGCATGAAGTTACTGATGCGGTACAGTGGTGGCGGACTCATGCTAGCAACACAGTGTTGTAAACAAACATAAACAATGACTTCACCGTCAGCTGTGGGATTGACGGGAAGAAAAGGCCATTGTTTGGCTGACCTTTTGCCGGCGTGTCTCCATGGTAACCAGGGATGTGTGTGTGTGTGTGTGTCTGCATCTTTATCCGAGCCTGAGAGGATGAACGGGAGAGAGAGAACGACTAAAATAGAATGAAAGATAACAAGAGAGTCAGATATTGTAGAGAAACAGATGTGTTTGTAGCAGTGATGAGCAGAGCGGAGCAGAGCAGTGACACAGCAGCACACACACACACACACCCAGCGTTTACACACACACACACACTCCGTATTCAGCATAATACTGCCACTCATTCTCTGCAATATTCAATAGTAGAGTTTGTTTCCACCGGCCTCCAGCTAGGCTAGATTAACCACATCCTGGCTTCGGTCGTAAAAAAGAATGTCATCACTTTGGGAGATATGCTTATTAGTTTCGTTTTTGTTTTTTTCAAGTTAGATGAGAAGATAGATTCCACTCTCAAATCTGTCCGTTAAATATGAAGCCAGGAGTGACTTCATTCTCTGCTCAGGATGCCATTACTCAACTAGATATTTACATAGCAAATAGTTGCTTTTCTGCTATATTAATGCTCTGAATTTCGAATTGATCACCTTTATTGAAATGTAATAGGCTTATCTGGATCATGACCTTAACCTCACAAACCCGTATTTACTTGTTAAATACCTTCAGGAGAATAAAAGGAATGAAAGACAGATGAGTCTGGTCCTTATTCTTATACTGTTTAATTGAAATGGTGTTTATTAGCGTATAAATAATCTCATTCTTCACACATTTGCTCTTGTGATGCTACAGTTTTTAATAATGTTGCTCATTTTGCATGAGCAGCTGGCACTCTCTCATAACAGTGAGTCATATTGGAACAGAAGTACAGAGTATTTTTTTTTTCTGGCTGACGGTGGAGGCTGTGAACGGCCGGGTGGCGTTCAGGGTGGAGGGTGATGGAGGGCAGAGCCTGAGCCCAGTGAAGGGTGAAAGAGGACATTAATGGTACAGTGGTGGGTCGATGGATCGCACTCACTCAGCAGCCAAATGAGGCGTGGGAGAGTGCATGAGATGAGTTGTGTGTGTGTGTGTGTGTGTGTGTATGTGTGTGTGTGTGTGTGTGGACGTACAGTACAGTTATCGTGCCGCAGCTGAGGTGTGATTTAAAGGGTGTTCTAGCACAAAACTGCCATGTTATGTGCTTCTCACACTCGGCTGTTTCTCGCTTTTTTGATTTCCTTCAAACTCTCCTCCCCTCCTTGTTTCCTACCTACTGATGTTTCCCTATCCACCGCTCCTTTCCTTCTTTTTCCCCCTCAATTCTTATTGATTATTTTACTCTACCCCGCTCCTTCCCTATCTTATTTCCCCCACTCATCCTTTCCTCTCTCTTTCTTCCAGCCCATCCAGTCCGGTGACCTCCAGGCTCGGCTGTCCGAAGCAGAGGACTCGTCTCTCGGTACTCAGGGAGAGCTGGAGAAGGAGAGGCAGGCTCAGAGAGAAACAACTCTCCAACTCACACAGGTCTGTTTGCAGGTCTGAATACTGTCAAGACACACAAACTAATAAACTCCACTTGAAAACAAAACACCCTCAAGGAAACACTGAAACAACACTTAAAACAGAAATCTACCAAAGAACCCACTTATTTTGCAACCCGATATCACAGCAGCAAAGCGTGTAATAGACCCGCCTGTCCACCAGAGGATAGTGTGTCAGTGTCACGTTTAGCCTCGCTGAGGCGTTAATATTATATGCATATATTAAGGTGCAATGCCAGCTTAGGACAACAAAACTCTCCCTTAGGTTTAGGCAACAAGGTTAAGGAAAAACATCATGATTGGCTTCTTAAAATAAGTACGTAAACAAAGTACAATATGCACGAAAACAACGTAACATAAGTATGGAAAACATGTTACAAATGTCATTAATGTAACATACAAAACGAAACAAAACACTGGTCTCCTGGTTGAAAGTCCTGTGTTTGTTGGACCCATCCGCCTCCCCTCCAGTCCACTATTAGCGGTCTTTCTCTGTCTTTTATTCTACGTCACTACATTTCAGTCAATACAGACAACATGGCGTGAAAATGTCAGGCTTAAAGCAAGAGCGACATTCTTATTACCCGCTTTTGTCTTGCACATTATCGTGTCATTCACACGTGTTTTTGTGCGACCGGGCTTTATTTTCCAGTCAAGCTAAAATGACCTTATGGTATATCTGATGGGTATTTTTTGTAGTCAATGCTGCTCTATCTTGGTGTTTTTTAGTCTTGCAAAGCAACGATTGAGTAACCAAACGTTGTCCTGTCTCAAACTGTCTTTCCCTCTCAGATCCAGGAGGAGCACCAGAAGGCTCTGCTCCGTCGGGACTTCCAGCTGCAGAGTTTGGGCCTCCAGGCTCGGCTGCAGCAGAAGTTATGGAGCCAGGAGAGGACTCTGCTGGTCCAGGAGTCTCAGCACCTCAAACAGGCGCTGTTACTGCTCAGCCTCAAACTACGCTGCTTCCTCAAACAGTGGAGGCTGGGCTGCAGGAAGGACACCGAGTGGAAAGACATCTTGGAGGTATGAGGGGAAAGGAAAACGACTTTCTAGCTGACCGTCCACACTGTTGACAGACTGTATGTCCTTATTTTGACCAAGATATTTATGTTTATTTTGCAGCTTGGCTGCGTATCTAAAATCAATACTCTATTGTCCTCAAAGGATATCTCCATTTGATCTCAAAATATTGTAATGAAATAATCTCAGCGAAAGCATTCATAATAAATCTTTTGAGGTCGAATCTGGTGCTAAGCAGAAAACAAATAATAATAATAGACTTTATTTATGAAGCGCCTTTAAAAACAGCCGTTCCAAAGTGCTTCAAGGTTAATAATAAAAATGCATAATAGCACACAGCATGAAAACATATACAGTTTATAAAACGGAGGCAGACACTCAACGATAAAATCAATATAACAAACAAAAGTATTATATTAAAAGACAAATAAAACCAAAGGATTTGCATGAAACAAACTAATAAAAATGCCAGCCTATATAAGTGGGTTTTTAAAAGTTTTTTAAAATGTGGTGAAGACAAAGGGACTTTATTTAGCATAAAATGTGAAAAAAAAATGTATAGTGTATGGTATCTAATATTGAATATTGTAACTGGATGGAAATTTTAACAAATGTTGCTTTTAGATGAACAGCCTGAAGGACCTCTACCTGCTTCTGGAGGAGGAGAACCTGACGAGCCCCGCCCACCAGTCCGACAAAAGGGCAGCTGCAGACGCACAACCTCTCAGCCCAACTATCAAGGTAAGTCGAGTGACACACACACACACACACACACAAGTACGCTCACACGTACACACACTCTTACATGCGTATTTTCCCTTTAGTCTAGCGCCGTGAGCAGCACCTTGGCAGACCTGAAGGTGGCGCTGCAGGATCTGAGTGGAGAGTTGCGACAGGAAAGACAAGGCTCCCAAGAACTCACCCAGCAGTTCGCAAAGGCCAAGGCATCATGGGAGGTGGAGAGGACCGAACTAAAGAGCCTCGTCACGCAGGTAAGAAGCATTTCTGACAGGAAAACGAGTAATGGGCTCCTACGTGAACACATTTTTTGCCGATCTTGGAAAAGTTTAGATTATTTCACTTGAAAGGTTTCTGTTTGCTCCTCTCGTTGGTTTGAAGTGAGTCGGACTCTGGAATGAAAGCACATATTTCTGTTTACCAATCAGGATTTAGGATTCATGTTAATTTCAGTTGTGTGAATAATTAGTTAAACTTAATAAGAAAACATTTTCAAAGGCTAATCTGACTTCAACATGACAGTACACCACCTCACAGTGTTCAGATTAGTTTACTAGAATGAGCACGCTAGTAATGATCGTACGCATCAAAAGGTTAAATCAAGTTATTTTAGAGGAAATATGCAAATATCGAGATATATTGCAATATAGCCTAAAAATATTGAGGTATTATTTATAAGCATATAGCCCAGCCCTACTTTATTAGTGAGTCGTAGTGCAGTTCATCTGATTAGGAGACACAAACTTGAGCCCGATGCAACAATGTACAACTCCTTTGATTTTATATTCTGCAACCGCTGTGTGGTCCATTAAGGGAAGAAGATGATCCAGTTTCCTTTAGTTGCTCTGCGGTGTTGAGTATGAGGAGACAGATGTTAACATTTAAAAGCCATCAGATACTTAGAAACTCAGATGCTGGGAAAGTCGAGGAGAGCTAAACGAATTCAGGACAAGACAAAAAAATCAATGCAGTGGTGAGATTAGGTTAAATGGCCTCCCCAATAAATCAGCGCGGGAGCACATCGACTACAGAAAAGTTTGCTGAAGTCACAACTACCAAGTCTGATGAAATATAAATAAGTTACTTATGAGTCCAGGTGACTTTTGCTTGCAAGCCTGTGCTCCTTGCTTGCATGTGACTGGACAGTTATAGTAGACCTGGTGAGCAACAGACAGACAGAAGAGAGGAGAATAATGTGAGGTGTTTCTGCTCTGAAGTGGCCGATATTCATTTTGACAAGTGGTTCTTGAAATTGATGGCAGTCTAGTTGATCAACTTCTACTTCTCAAACTCTTTCATCCCCTAACTGTCTGTTTGTCTGTCTGCAGTCTGTGAGTGATGGTTTTAATGTTTTATCCTCCCTCATTGTTTCTGTCTGTCTCAGAACAGCAGCAGAGGTAATTGTGTAAGAGTTAATTAACAGCCCCTGAGATAGAACACAGCCTGTGAGCTACCGCCCGCTAATTGAGACCGAGAGAGAAGAGATGGATATAAAAGAAAGAGAGAGAGGAAACGGAGAGTTTGGCAATTAAAAAAGCCTTTCAATGTGTTCTTACCTTTGTTCCCTGAGTGTATCATTCTACTATCTATCGTTATAAGCCATCTGTCAACATTGTGAACATGCTGTTAGATTTTGGGGCAGGACTTTACCTGCTGGTCTCCCTTCAACCTGAAGATAACCAGCGCTAGCATCATTAAGGTTGGAGGGTGTCTGTTTGCTAAAACATGTTCTCTATTTACACAACTCAAGTGCTGTGGTCAAAGTAACTTGTAATTATACATGCATTGTCGTTATTTTTCATTCAATGATTCCGTCAAATTACCTTTCAACATTAAGTTCTTTCAACATCGTGTTTTATGTGAAAACCTGTAAAATCACATTACGCCATCCATAGCAATGCCCCTTTATGAAGCAGTAAACGCCCTCAACATGAAGGATGTGCTGTGGTCACAAAACACAAAGATACACACGCACACTGAAGGAGTCATTAATCCTCGTCGTGATCGGAGAGATTCTGCCCTCGCGCTGTGGTGCGACATCATTTGTCTTCTGATTGGTTTGACAGCTCCTCTTGGCGGCCAATAGGAGACGCGAGCGCCGTTACAAACGGATAAGACGCTCTACTTTTCCTAAATGCGACGTAGCGGCAGGCTATTTATGAGGTTAAATATACGGACAAACCTTTGTGGTTTAATCAAAGGATCGAATCACCCGGCTTTGCGTAAAAAAAACAACCGTGTTGAGCTGCGCAAGCGTGCTGGATGTCGACGCACACACAAATATGTGCACTTTATCACAGCTTGTGTGTGTATATGGGTGTGTTACTCTGGCCTAGATGCCTTCGCTGGAACCTCTGCCAACAATGCACACTGTAAAGTATGCCATCAATTTGCTCTGGTGGTGTGTGTGTGTGTGTGAGAGTGTGCGTAGACATTAACCAGCCAACCGAACCACATCGGTGCCAAGTCGTCCTGGCAGCGTGCGGCGGCTCCTCCAGCTGTTGCTTTGTCGAACAAGTCAACTCAATTTCCAACCCCGTCCTACCCGTCAAACGGCTTGACAGGAAATTATCTTCACCGTTCAGCCTGATAAACAAACACACCGTCAGCGAAGTAGAAACGATATCCAGAGGCCTGAAAGCGTGCCGTACAACGCTGCCTCCTTAATCAGTCATCCATCCTGACTGGAGGACATGTTACGAACACCTGTCGAGAGCAGCTGGAAGCCCTGATCGCCCGCCCGCTCATCACATCTGTTGAATCCGCTTCTCTCATGAAGGGAGGATGAAGATATAAAGGGGCAGGCAAGGGAAAAAAAGATGACTTGTCTTTACAGACAACAATGTACAACTCAATATTCAGCGAGTCCTCATACGTAAACGACAAGCAAGGTTATTTGTTTCTTCCACGACAACATAAGTGTTTTCTGCTCTGCCACCTCTGCAGTCAAGGTCTGCTTAAATTCAGGCTTAAACTACTTGGTTCAAGAAAATTACTTTCTTGCCTAGAGTTCAATGAGAAGATTGATATGCTAAATGCAGGAAGAAACATCTAGCCTGGCTTCGTCTAAACTAGTTTAGAAAAAAAAGATCTGCCTACCAGCACCTCTAAAGCTCATTAATTAACATGTTGTATCTTATCTCATGCTTCCAGTCTTTATGCTAAGCTAAGCTAAGCGTCTCATGGCTCCTGTAGAGATGGGACTTGAGAGTTTTAAATACACTGCATTGCTATATTTAACATCTGCATGAATTATATAATATCTAGGCTATGTTTTTATTTATAAACCTGGCTCACATTTTGTCTCTCAGGATTGTTGTGGTTGCCCTAGAATTATCAGCTGGTGGTTGGTATGAAGTACTGATAACATTAATAGATAAAACAAACTTTGTTCTTGTCTTCAAGTAAAAATCTGCTGCAGGCAAATTACATGTTGCCCCAAAAATAGTTCATAATACCCTGTGGCTCCCTGTTACACTACCCACTTATTGTGTGCATAAACAGTTACTGTTTGTTACAACAGTGTACAGTATGGTGTCTTTATAAAGTATTCACCCCCTCTCTGACTTTTTCATATTTAGTTTTTTAATCCACTGAATCACAGGGATTGTAGTTAGGGTGATTAACAAAAAAAAATCACTTTAATGTCAAAGTTGAAGTTGAAATCTCTGTAAAAAAAAAAGAACAAAAGAGTGAGTCCTTTTTAAAGACACTGTCTCTTTCTTTTTTCTTTCTTTTTGTATGGTTAATTCCACATACATGTCTATTTTTGTTTCTGTATTTAAAATTATTCTCTTACTACCAATAGCTATCTGATTTTATAAACATTTTATTTAAATAGTTTTTTGTTATTTTATATATATATATATATATATATATATATATATATATATATATATATATATATATATATATATATATATATTTTATATGGCTAATTCCGCATACACATATTTTTGTTACTATAAATTGTAGTTTCTGTATTTAAAATTATTGTCCTTCTACCAATAACTGTCTGATTTTATAAACATTTTATATATATCATTTTTTGTTATTATATGTTTGTTTTTTGTTTTGTTTTTTGTTTTTTTGGATGGTTAATTCCACTTACTGTACATGGCTATTTTTGTCACTATAAATTGTAGTTTCTGTATTTAAAATTATTCTCCTATTACCAATAACTGTCTGATTTTATAAAAATGTTATTTATATAGTTTCTTGTTATTATATATTTGTTTTTTGTTTAGTATATTTTTTTGTTTGGTTAATTCCACTAACACATATTTTTGTTACTATAAATTGAAGTTTATGTATTTGAAATTATTCTCCTACTACCAAACAATAACCCTGTGATTCTATAAACATTGTTATTTATATAGATGTTTTTTATTATAGCGGTTAAAGGTCCGCACTTCTAAAGCAGATAAACAGCAAATTAGACCTCAGGCTGTATTCCTAATTTGGTATTGAATAAAAAAAGTATTCTGCAGGAAGATCACAGCGGCTTAAACACTCTCTAAGTGGTATAATAATAACAACGGCTCTCATGATAGTCAAATTAACTCATTCATCATTTAAAGACCCCTGTGGGTTTAATTGGTGTTTATTGCCGCCGTGTTGTTAGTAGCTCTCGGCTCTGTGTTTCTACAAATACTTTCTATGTCTATGAAAGATTGCTTCTGTATAGATACTTGAGGCAAACATTTAATCAATGCCTGACTTATAGGTTGTTGTTTTTTTTACACTAAAACATATTTTCCACTATCCTGGCCCTGAAGTCTCCTCTTGGGATTATTCTAGCCAAACTTAATTAATAATTCTTTGCTATTATATTCATGGTTTTAGTTGAATAAATAGAAGTAATTGATCCTGCTAAATGGTGAGTAGCGAGTCGTGAACCACACGTCTCTCATCCACCAATAAATGCCAGTCATCCAGTAAAATCGTCTCCTTCTTAACGCCTCAGCAATAAACCTCGTTAAGTCGCGGGGCTCGTTATGCGGCGTTCATCACTAACGAGCAACGCTCTGTTGCCATAGAAGACGAGAGTTTGGATAAGTGTGCTACGCTGTGATTGGCTGCCATGCAGTTCTATTAGCACCAAATATGGACAACAGTGCCAAAGAGCCAGACTGAGGGAGGATTGATGGGTCTGGTGTGTGTGTCTGTGAGTGTGTGTGTGCGGGCGTGTGCATGTGTTTGTCAAATTGATGGGCCTGGTGGTGTCAGCAGTGTGAACTATGAGGCTCAGACAGAGGAAAAGGGAAAGCAGAGCTGCTCATAAAAATTTCAAGTGATCCCACCTACAGGCTGTGCGACAGCAGGGGCAGATTTATGGAGAGCGAGAAAAAAAAAGGGGTGAGAGACCTCGAAATAGAGGGTGAGAAAGCAGAAGAGAGAGGGAAGAAGGGGTGAGAGAGGGTTAGAAGTACAGAGGGAGAAAAACAGAATAGCAGAGAGATCTTCAGGGTGGAAAGATAGCAGCGGAGGAGAAGAAAAAAGAGACAATCCTCTATAGATTGTGGTCTCTTTCCACGCTCTGTTCATACCTTATCATTCAATGAGCAGCAGTAAGCCATCAGAAGAATCTCATCTGTGTGGAGGCTTTACTTTGCCTCCTGTCTGGGTGACACTGATGTCATTTAAAGGTACAGTGTGTAGGATTTGGAGAGTACCCCTCCGCTCACTCCTCCCTTTACAAGACTGCGGTAACGTGAGCCGCCGATTGCAAAACCGTGGTAACGCCGTTCACCTCACTCAGAAGCCATCCATACCACGATAACACTACTTTAGGAGCAACGGAAGTCAGATAGCGACTGGCGGTACCATGTTTTTGCACTCCGCGGCTCGCTTCACAAGCGTGTTGGAGATCTACGGTGGCCTTCAGGTAACGTAAAAACACGAAAGACTCTCTAGAGCCAGTGTTTGGTTTGTCCGTTCGGGGCTACTGTAGAAACATGGTGTACTCTGTGAAGAGGACCCGCTCCAAAGAACATGTGTTGCCAAGAAGTGAAAGTCAATTGTTCGTTCCATCGCAGCATCAGTGCCCAGCAGCAGAGCTACGGTTCTGCCATTTTGGACTGAAAGCGACTACCGGACATCAGTAAAACGTCCGCCTATAAAGTGTCGTACAAAAGTAAAACTAAATTATTTCTGTTCTATTGTCATATTCTACTGAAATGACCTGTGTTGAACAATAAAATATCAATAATATAATATGCGTTTTCAGTCCAAAATGGCGGCAGCGGCTGTTGTAAAAAAAAAACACCAGTTTCATCTCTTTGCTTCTATACTCTTTGCCCGCTCACTATGTAGATATGAAAGGCTCATTCTAAGCTAACGAAAACACAAACAATTCTTAGTTTCAGGTGATTACAACGCTAATGAAAACATAGTTATGAATATTATATTCCATTTCTGCTAATAGATCTCCTGAAGTGTTACACACTGTTCCTTTAAAAGACCTGTGAGGATGAAACATGTGGAGAAGCAGGGGTTTCCCATTACAAATCTCTGTGCGGTCAAATGAGTCATAGTTGTATTCATGACAACTAGTAATTATTTGTGTGATTGTGTGTTTCTCTGTGTGCATGTGTGTGTGCTCATTTCAACTCAAAGACGCAAACTGTTTGATGTAGTCAAGGGCAGGGCTTAAGAAGGATTTTGAGGAACTTTAATTGAGTATTTCCATGTTGTACTACATTATATTTATACTTCAGAGGGAAATATTGAACTTGTTACTCCACTACCATGATCTGATGGCTTTACAGCTGGCTTTTAACTGACTAATATTTTATTATTTTATGTCATTTATCTAGTTTTACTGTATAATTGTGTTACTGCCCTTTGTTAAAGCACTTTGTAACTATGTTAAGAAAACCACTAAACTAGTAGTACTGTAGTGATATTATTAGTTTGCATATAACGATTTTGCATCTAATAAGATCATCATATGGTGATGCCACTTATGCATTTATTCATTGTTTTAACACTCTAAAAAAGCAGTGTTTTTACATTGCAATATTGCTATTTTTACTTAACTTTTAACTAAACTTGATTTATCAAACATGATGTTCAAAAAAGTTTACAATTTGCCAACAAAAGAAAGATCTCCACTTACATGGATTTAGGGAGAAAATGGGTGTAATTTTGATATTTATATCTCTTTGTCTATCTCCTTTCAGCTTGAGACCAAAGCAGGCAAAGCAGCAACAGCAGCTCTGTCCGTCACTGATGCACTGGATCCTCCAGACCTGAAGGTGGCGCTGAAGAGGGAGCGTGAAGAACACCAGCACCTCCTGGCCGATTCCTACGCAGCTGTGATGGACCTAACTAAACAGGTAAATGTGTGTGCGAGTGGACCAGGTTAAGTTTTAAGGCAAAAAGTTGGGATTTTATTAACATGGACTAAGCAAACTGTGTTATTTGCAAACCCAAGCAGCAACCTCCAGGGTCTGAAAAGTGAAGCCAATGCTGAAGTGCCGTAAACCTGCATTCTTTCGAACAGCCAGCAGGGGGCGACTCCTCTGGTTGCAAAAAGAAGTCTGATTGTATAGAAGTCTATGAGATATGACCCTACTTCTCACTTGATTTATTACCTCAGTAAACATTGTAAACATGAGTTTATGGTCTCAATTTGCTAGTTTCAAGTCTTCTTCGATACAACATGATGTTCATTTAGTAAATTATGGTCCCATTTAGAGTCAAATAGACCATAAAGCAGGGTATGCTTTAGGGCGTGGCTACCTTGTGATTGACAGGTCGCTACCACGGCATTGTCCGGTCTGGGAGTTGTCCGTGTTTTTGTCTTACATCTTTAACCCTTTCACATGGTGTTTTCGGTTCATGAAAGTTAATTGTAACATTTTGGTCGCCTAAAAATGTCTTATTCAGCGTTTGGTTGTGCTTAGCTCCACCCTCTCGTGTCACTTCTGGTTGCAAATAAAAAACAAGATGGCAATGGCAATTTCAAGTTATAAAAACTTCAGAGCCTGTTATTCAATTTGTGTGTCGGATCAAGAGTTGTGTTTTTACTTGACATCGTTGTAGTGTTTGAATTCATATCCCGGTGGTGTGTGCACTCCACATCCACCTTGTTTCCTCCTCCTCTGATGTTTGCCTCTTTCTTGTTGTCTCTCCGCTGTGACCCGCCTGTGGACCAATCAGCTTCAGATCGGGGAGAGGAACTGGGGCAGAGAGAAGCTGGAGCTGCTGGAGAGGTTCAGCCAGGAGAGAGCCCAGTGGGAGCAGAGACTGGGAGAGGCCACTGCACTACAGGGGAAGGTATGACAGGCTGCATGCGTGTGTGTGTGTGTGTGAGAGAGAGAGAGAGAGAGAGGAATGTCAAAGATGAAGAAGAGATAAGGAGTATCCTGGGATGATGGAATCTGAGCGGGTGAGGGTGTATGTCTGAGATAAGAAGGGCATCTAAAGTATATCGAGTCCAGGGATCAGATGTGTGTTTCTTGGCACACTTGTTCCAGTACATCCAATCTCATCTGATGATTTCCCAGATTTCTCTGAAATTTAATTAAAAAATGTACCGTAAACTCAGGTTTGGAGAGCCATAGCTATCGTAATAAAGCTGCATTCAGACTGACATCAGCATTACACCGAAACAAAAAACAGCCTCTTCATTAATTTCAATGAGACCACTGGAAAAAAAAAGCATCACCCAGCTGAGCACTAATATGTGCAAGAGCAAACATATAAAGCATCCAGATTTTTGCTTTGATATTCGTATTCTTAAAATCCTTCCTCCTAGTATTATAAACCATGGTGCAGTGTTTTGACCTTCAAACCCTTCTCACCAGTCTGAACACAGCCAGCTGAGAAAAAGCATCTCATCCCTTTTTTCAAAACCTTTTTATATTCTCGAAGATTGTTGGACGTTGTTTTGCAAAGAAGCAGCTTCTTGAATAAAAAGCTCTTTGATTCTGAGGAAGTGACATCAAATCGGATATTTAATATTGATGTTTGATTTTGCTTTGTAGTCAAAATCAACACTAGAATTGTCAAAATAGACCAAAAATGTACGTTAGTGCCGTCTTTAGGGTGGTATTTTCTCCTCTTAGGATACTTTGCTGATGCAGGCAATAACCACAGCTGTTAATGCCATAATGTAAGAGTAATGTAGAGTAAGGAGAACCGTCTCTGCTGTTATTGCCTTACTGTGTTCAAGCTGAGGTCACCGGGGAAACATGGTCAGTGCGTTCTGCTGATTATACACCAGCGCAGTCACTGCCAAGCTTCTGCAACATGTCTGGGAGGGAGGAGGAGGAGGAGGAGGAGGAGGAGGGATTGCATCAGTGTTTTAAAGTGGTCATTACTTTGTTTTTTTCCCCCATAAATACACACAGAAATAAAGATCCAGATGCATGGTTAGTAGGTCAGCACTCCTCCAGCATTTCTCCTCTGTCTGCTTCCTTTGAGGTTTTCAGTCTGAGGGCGTCTTTTGTCCCCCTTTCTTTCCCCTTCTCCCTCCTTTTCCTTCCTCCCGTCTGTTGAGTGGGATCCCGTCTCACTCCTTCCATTAAGCGGCGGTGTCCTACATTGGAAACTTGGCAGGAGACCGAAGCCTGTCATACTTTAATTCACTCTGTCTCAGTGTCTCTGAGTGTGTCTGGGTCATGCTCTGTCACACACAAATCTGATCTACTATCTAATCTACTTGTATTGTACTGTTGGGCTTTTCTAAGGCTTCTGATATTTGATTATAGTGCCCCCGTCAGGACAGTTAGTGTAAAAGCAGCTGGATTTCTGTGTCAAGTTGGACCTGAGTTGGAGCTATTCAGAGTTACAAATCTGATGTTTACTTATAAATCTATTTAATTTACTTGAATTATTTTAAAATGGGATGTATTTCTAGTTAAAATGGGATGTTGTAGATTTTTCTGGTGAAACTAGATTTAAAAGAAAATAGACAGTACATAAAGTTTAACCACTGTAATAGTACTTTTTGGTCTGATGTAACCCACAGACCTGTCAGCTGAACTCTTGTACCGCTTCATCAACACCACCAGTTATATCCCAATGTGTTCATTTTAATTTAATTTTTCAGCAGTGGATCCGGGTACGATATGTCTTGTACAATTGAACGTTTAGGTCGGTTTGCATTTGTATCTGAAGTAGCAGAAACTGGCGCGTTTCAACCATTTATCTATTACTTTTAACTAACTATTTCCACTATTTATGCATTACTTTTAGATGGTTATCCATTACTGTAATTTTAGCAGACTGTTTCCATTATTTATGCATTACTTTTAGCTAGGAAGACAAGCCGGTGCCATTGGCATCAGCTAATGGGGATTCTTTTAAATCAATAAATAAATAAATCCATAACTCCATTATCAGGTTTAACATTTACCCATTACTTGTAACTAACTGTTTAGATTTCTCTGCTCACTTGCAAACTACTTTGCACGCTCTGAACACACATGTTCAGGAGCTCACTCAATATGTGGATAAATCTTTATTCCACTTTTTCTAATTAGTTGAGCTACTCCACAATTTTTCGATGTTGCCCCTGGCAACTACAGAAGTACCCCCTTGGGTACGAGTACCCCCCTGTTTGGGAATCACTAAACTAGTCCATATTTAGCTGTCAGTATACTTCTTATACACATCGCGGCAGCCTGGTCGGCAGTTCAGTGAGTTGCAGGTGAAAGTCCATCAGTGTATGCACAACTAAGCACATTATCTGCAGATGTCCTTTTCCCCTCTCTCACTCTGTCTCTTTCCTCTGAGGGGAAATGGCTTCTGTGAGCTCACCTCTCAAGTGTGAAACACACTGACTCAGCATCACCATCGCTCTCTCTCTCTCTCTGTGTGTGTGTGTGCGTGCTGTCTGCCACAGATAGATTATACTAGTCAGTCTCTACTTCCTCCTGCCAAAATAGCTCTAGAGGAAGTGGATGGCAATGAAATGAAATGCAAAATGCTACAGGAACTATGTGTGCAAATGATGCAGGTCTTTTAAATGCTAATAAGCTGAAAAAAACAGTCACTGACAGTCAGGTTTGTTTTTTTTGTCCCCACAGTCAAAGTCATTAGGCAGCGAGTCCTCTGCAGACACAGTCGTCCCTAATGGAACAGGATCACCAAGGTAACAATTAGTTTAGGACCATTTTATTGATGCTGTCTATTTGCAAAATGTGTAAATTGGTCATCTTGAAAGCATAGCATGACTTCGCTTCTCTTTCCTCACTAACTTCTTCCTCCTCTTTCAATGAAAAGAACCAAATCCACGTCAGACCTGGACGGCCCAGAAGTCAACAGAACAGCCAATCAGGAGGAGAGGATCCAGTTTGCGGTCCCAGAGCTGGGTGACCTCACCAGGAAGAATTGGACCTACCTGACCAATGAGGTGAATACGTTGTGATTTTATACATTAACTGGTTTAAAATGTGAAGCTTGTTGTGATTTCTGTACTTTTATATCTTTGACAATACTAGTCAAACAAAGACTACTAACAAAGAAGTTTAATTTCTAAATCCTATACTCTGGAATTGAGACATTAATAATTGAAGATAGCAGATACAGTATATTTGATTTGTATAACAATCGTCATCATTTCTGTTCTCCCCTCTTAACTTCTCCTCAAACTGAAGACGGCATAGTAAAAATGTATACTGATAATGATTTTCTACTGGTTTCCTCTCGTCTCCACTCTCTCATCTCCTCTCAGACCCCAGAGGTTGGGGACACGTGTAAAACCTGGGATGGTCCCAGCGGCTCCTGCAGCAGCTTAGTGGGATCAGAGCTGGATCTGGAGTCTGTCCAGAGGAGCTACACTGCTCCAGACCGCACCGGCATCCGGATCTACTACAGCCCTCCTGCTATGCGACGCATGGAGCACAGAAGAAGGAGCCAGGAGGCCAGAGAGCCACCGCAGGCCCAGAACGGGAGCTCTTCCCTGGGACTGAGTGGCTCGGACGTAGGCGTGGCTGCGGTGGAAACCTTCGAGGTTCAGCAGCAACAACCTCCATCCTCCTTTTCGTCCTCGTACGAGCAGTGGCTGAGCTCGCTGTCCAAGCAGCACAGGGAGCTGCTGGAGAGCAGAAGTGGCTGTATCGCCAGTTCAATCCCCAGCAACGGCGTTGGTGGCTCAATTGACGGGATTGCGTCCTCCTCAGCTTTCCACGGCCTGGAGATTGGGGAGATTTCCGCCAACTTAAGTGATGACATGAAGGAGATGACCAACTGTGTCCGCCAGGCCATACGCTCCTCCTCTCTGGAGAGGAAATCCACCAAGGAACCTGGGAGTCAGGTAAAAATCAAAAGACTGATTTCATAGTCCAACTATTGGCCTTTATTTTGATTTTCATGTACAAAAGAGGTCACAACACTTGCAACACTTCCACAACCACCTTACTTTAAAAAACAAACTTTTTGAATATTTATGCATAGATAATATTTTATGCAACTATATGTATATATTTATTATTGGAAATCAATTAATAACACAAACAATGACAAATATTGTCCAGAAACCCTCACAGGTACTGCATTTAGCATAAAAACTGAAGCCCAACAGGCATCAACAGCTGTCAGTGTCAGTGTGCTGACTTGACTATGACTTGCCCCAAACTGCATGTGATTATCATAAAGTGGGCATGTCTGTAAAGGGGAGACTTGTGGGTACCCATAGAACCCATTTTTATTCACATATCTTGAGGTCAGAGGTCAAGGACCCCCTTTGAAAATGGCCATGACAGTTTGTCTTTGCCAAAATTTTGCGTAACTTTGGAGCGTTATTTGGCCTCCTTCACGACAAGCTATTATGACATGGTTGGTACCAATGGATTCCTTAGGATACCAGTATCTACACTCTTGCGTAGTGGCGTTAATATGAATTTGGGTTAACACGTTATTACAATTACTCTTCATTGCATTTGCTTTTCCTCTCAACACACTAAACGTTCTCCATCAATTCCGTTTCTCCATCCAGATGGTGGGCGTGTCCACCAGGTCCACGCAGACCGCTGCGCAGTACGTCAGCATCGGGCTTCAAACCGACAACCTTCCCAGCAGCAGGGGGACGGGGTTACACTCCAAAGCCTGGTCTCCTCGCCTGTCATCAACAACTACTTCCTCCCTAGCGTCGGCCCGAACCCGGCAGATATCCACATCCCTGGATAAAGTTCACGGCCGCATGGACAGGCCGTGCTGTTCGCCCAAGTATGGATCACCGAAACTACAACGCAGAGTGTCTTCTGGTAATTTGTTCTCCGAGCATTTGTTTTTAACATCTTTGGAGTCAGAGTGCTTTTAATATTTTCAAGCCAATTTATGATGGTTTTCTGTGATTGGTAACAAAGCTCCTTAGATCTTGAATGTAAACACTATTGTTTGGGATAGTGAGACATCCAGCTGATCTGTTTTCAGGCTCCACCTCAAGACTGGATGGGAGTACCTCCTCCAGGGACCGGAGCCTTTGGAGCCTCCAGCAGAGATCCATCGGTGGAGGAGGAGGCTCGGCCTGGGCTCGCTCCACCACCACCAGGGACAGCCCCGTCCTGAACGGCCTCACCGACGGCCTCTCCAGCCTCTTCAGCGTGGTGGAAAACTCTGGAAGCACAGAGTCGCTCTGGAGGGGTGACGGAGGTACGATACCGTGTTAAAATACAACCTTTTTCATGGAAGACATGTCACAGTAGGAAAAGCACAGGTGTAAAAAAAAAAAATTGATGGCTGAATTCTTCGGTTTCTGATATTGTTCCTGCTGGCTCACTGAATAGAGCGGAGACATTAGTAACACCTGGTGGTTTTGCTGCAAATGTCAAAATGTCTGCTGTGAAAAAGGCCATCCATTGCTAATATTTTTGCTGGCATTCATTAACTTTTACATTTCAGATTTGATAATGTCATGCAGTGTTATTTTTATCAGGTCTGAAAATAAAAAAATAAATAAAAATCAATCAATAAATTATTGTAAACTCTACGAAATCAAAAAAGCAGGACCAGGACATCACTCTACTTCAATTGTTTATTATCATTATAGTATTATTATACACAGTGCATCAATAAACAGCTGAAGTGAAGTGCTGTCTTATTCCTGATTTTTGCTTTTGAGGATTCAGCACCCATTTATACACACTGGGGTTGTGCATGTTGATTCATTATCAAACTCTATAAAATGTCAAAACATTGTTAGAGAATGAGAATCAAAACTTTTCGGAGCCAAAAGTGATATTTTGTTTTATCCGAACAACAGTCCAAAACTCAAACATATTCAATTTACAGTATAATAAACAGAGCAAACCTTTCCCTAAAAAAAACCTGAAAACTTGATGAATGACTTAAGCGAGCTTCCAGGATTCAATTTGTCCTGTAAACTACAATTTATGGAAATAATTATAACACCTGTCTTGGATTCCTGTTTCCGATCAGGAGCCAGCCAGGGTGCCAGTCCAGCACGGCATCCTCCTGCCGCGGGGAAACCCTCCACTGTGACGGTCTGTGCACCTGACCCCGGCTCTCAGCGGTACGGAGGCCTGGTCCAGGAGTTCTTCAGGAATGTCTGCAGCAGCCGTGCCCAGGGAGGAGTCCCTCTGCCTGGGGAGAGAATGCCAACCAACCTCGGAGGTCTGGGTCCCGTGGGGAGTTTTTGCATCGTGGATGAGCCCAAGCCAGAGTGCCTGTCAGCCGGGGTCGGAGGACTCGTAGCGCTGGCTGGAAGCAACGACAACGTGACCAAGATCGTCAACAAGAGGTTCATGAGACAGACAGTCGGGGAGGAGATGGTCAATATCCTGGGAGGAGGGAAAGAAACGATGAACAACGCGGGGCCTGCAGTATCTGGGACGGAGGTACGGCCTTTGGAAATGCATTTTTATTTTAAGCTTAAAAATGTACCAGTGGTTGTTTTAGTCCATTTATATTAAATAGCATTTACTTTAAATCACAGCTCTTCATTTGCCCACAATTAATCTGGGTTTTAGACATTTCTATGTATTCTTTCTATGGGTAGAACATTGTTTTTTTAAAGGTATGCGACACAGTTTTAGATTTTTTATATATTTCCTACCATTCCAATTCAGATGCCATTAGTTTCCATTCATATCTATTAGATATGAAAACCTATTAGACCCTTGAAATGTACTTCAGCCATGTTCTCATCTTACAGTAAAAACATAATTTGTAGTTGAGAAGATAAATCTTACACTGGTATTTTCTTTTTAAAACTCAATCAAAAATGTATAATAATAATAATAATAATAATGTATAATGTGAAAAAAAACATTCATACCTGCATGTTTGAGTAAACAAGACATCTTTCCATTTCCCAGGATGCACCTTGTGACTGTGCTGCCCAGTCTTCCTGCCCCGCCCGACCATCAAGAGCAGCAGCTCGCCATTCGCTCGGCCAGTGCAAGCACCGCTCACAAGAGTCTCTGGTGGCAACCGAGGAGAAGGTGGACACCTGCAACGAGTGACGACATCTCTACTGCCACGCAACACACACACACGTACTGATTCTTCACAAACACTGTACACCACTGCCATGAAAACACACTTTCTCACACAAATTTACACACACACACCTACATCCTGCCACACAGGTGCACTGCCAAACATAACACACACACACACACACACACACACACACACACACACACACACCGCTAGTCCTCTGCACAGACTGCCCCACAAACCCACTGCCACATGCACACACTCATAAAAACACACAGAACCGGGGCAATATTACACTTGTCTTGGACTGTACCACTCTGATGCCAAGGACAGGGGGGGGACCGAAACTCCGACACAGCAACAGAACCAACATCACAAAACTACCAGCAGGACATAAAACACACACATAACAAGAACAACTCTACGAACTGAAGAGTGTCTAGCAAGTAAAACTATGATGTCAGGACTGGATCTACTAAACCTTTCCTCCCCACCAAATTTACAGAATAACAGGTACTACAAATGGTCAGTTTTTGGACTGAAAAATCCACCATGAAGATTTAATCTTGCCACCATGCTGTTGGACCAGTAGCCACATTGGATTTACGGCTAAGCAAGGAGGAAGAAAGGACGTCGTCTCAGTTGGAATATGCCAAAAGTGCATGTGTTACTTTGGGAGCTACAGTATAAAACTGAAGAGGAGTCATCCGTCACAGCTGGAAGGATCTTCCACTTTGTGGTAGCAACTCTGAAACCATCTGAAGAGGAATCTGGTGGGAAGCTTAGATGATTTCTTTGTGAAACTAGGCATATACACACATGCTGTGCTTGGAAATGCAATTATGCCTTTTTGATTAATTAGCACAATAACATTCCAGCGAGTGTCTCCAACAGGGATCTAAAAAACGCCACCTATTGATGACAAATCTGCTTCACTTGCAGTCTAGTATTTAACGTTCCTCCTATTATAGTAGGGCGCAAAAGGGAGAACTGGAGGACTATTGGACTACAAATCCCAGCATGACCAGTCTTGGACTCCATTGATGGATGTTTGGACTTGCCGGCTCTATAAATGAGACCATAAAACTAATTTGAGTGGACCTCCTACCAGGAAACCTAAACAACAAAAAGCTCCCCAGGCTTGTTGAGAAGTAACTGCGTTCCCAGAAGGACTTTGGCCACAAATACGGGGACGTTTTGTGGCATTATTTGTAGCCATGACTTAAACCTTGTAGATGTAAGAAAACCTACTTCAAACATGTTACCCTCCGGAGTCTGATTTGGAAAAAATGATAGTTTTGGTTTCAACCTGTTACAGCAGGCAGAAAGTGCCTGTTCGTTTCATAAGTTTGAGATATTTCTTCACTGATGTCAAGATTCATCCTTAACCCCTTTGATGATCTGATGAAGACATGTGGTGTTACAGTCCTACAGCACACTGTCCTAAAACATTTCAGTTGGTTTCACTTTCTGATTGACTGCTACGCTAACCTAAAAGCCCCTCTGCAGATTTCACTTGGCATTGGATAGAGATGCACTGAAAGTACAGAAAATGAAGGTGGTTTACAGAGAATTTTCACGTGACTTTTCGGAATCTGATTTACATAATTAAGAAATGATTTAATAACAATAATGATATTGACCTGATATCCATCCGCTTTGTCGGTGCATCGCTACCCTCTGTGCTTCGTGGGATCAGATATGGTGCGTGTGCAAACCATAGACTGTTGGTGCCTTCAAATGAAACTCGCGAGCTCGTGTTTACAACATGGAAAGTCGGGTACACATATATGCTTGGCGTTCAATTGGTTAAGTTGTAAGAACACAATCAACATTTTCCCCAGACATATTATACAATTATAAAGAAAAACATCATACGACTAAAATTACAATATATTATCTTATTATGCACCGAAAAATTTACTTCCATGACTTTCTGACAACGTCAACAAACACGTCACAACTAGTGAACTCTGAGCTTTCAGAAACTTTCCACTTATTCGTTAGTTCATATGAACTCTTCTCGTGAACACGGTAAACACGACCCCATTTGAAGGCACCATGTATGTATAGATGGGCGACGCGTCTCTACTTCCTCCCCCTGTACAGAAGTGAAGCCAAAATATCCTGGATACGGGCGCTGTCATCTTGAGATTTTTACGTCATTTGGAGCCAGAGTCTGTGCAGTAGTGATCGGGGGGGCTGGAGCACGGCCACAGCTTGTTAGTGAGAGAGAATTACAGCTGTCAATCATGACGTCTCAGCCCCTTTTTATAGCATTAAATAACTAAATAAAACCAAACTTGAAGAATTGAACATCAGTGTGATAAGAACTACCTAAAATAATAGAAACCATCTTTGGGAAAAATGTATTTGTGACTTTTTAGTTTGGCCCATGTCCCATCCACTAACATTGAGGTGGCGGGATTTATGACCTATACTGCAGCCAGCCAACAGGGGGCGATCCAGATGTTTTGGCTTCACTTTTGGGGAGCCGTCATGTCGTCCATCTTTATATACGTACAGTCTATGGTCCAAACTCAAAATGCTCATCGTCCAGCAACGCTCACTAACTCCTAACAGTGTCCAAGGAGAATTCAGTCAATGCATTCCTTTACTAGAGTCTTTCCCAGATGTGTGTATGGTTTTATATGTGCGTTTTAATCATTCGATTCTCAGCATTCTGGTGTACCAGTGCATCATTTCTAGGTCAAGTCAAGGGGATAGTTTTACAATACTTCCCTCCTTTTCTCTCCGCTCTTCTCTCACGCACAACTGTCCTCGCGTTGTAGTACTACACCGACGGCGTAGCTACTGTACGAAAATCCATACGCATTTTTGGAAAATGTAGCATTATAACGTAATATTGGTAAACAACAAGCTAAGAGCTGGGATTGTCCATCTGCAGCCAGAGTAGTTAAAGCACTGACAGTTTTTAATTTTTAAGAAATACATTCATGATTTGTTTTTAATTTATTTAATTAAATATTTTCAAATTAAATATGTATATCCTTTTTCTACCTACATGGCAGTCAAAGCCAACGATTTAAAATGTTTTTAAGTAGGACGTCTGAGAAAGACGTAAAAGTTTCATGGGGACCGACACAAATGGTCTTATTGGTGTATTGAAAACCTATTGTAAACGGAAAACAATCATATTTGGAAGGGTTTTTATACCATTTCTTTCTCCTCTCTCTTTGTTTGCCATGTCGTTCTCTTTCTAATCAATCAACAGATATTCAAAGTGCCTGTCAGATTACCTATTAGTCGGCTCACACCAAAACTGGACTCCATACTGTATAAAAACACACAGTTAAACCCAGCAGGCCTTTTATTTTTTAATGGGTAAGATTGTTTTTATGCACATAATTGCGATCAGGCTGCACTAAAGCTACAATAAAGTACTGTACCACAGTGGAGGAAGGACAAGATAGTTTACAGGTATAGTAGGATACACTATATTTTAACTTTTTTTATACCAAGGGTTATTGTATTTCTGGAAAGTAAATTATTTTTGTTTTGTTTATTTTATATGGATGTTTTTTGCTGATATAATAGCCTGTTGTTTCTATTCTTTCTATTTAGTTATCATGGTGCTACTTAGTGTAAAGTCTGCTGTGGGCTCACCATCTATTTGTCTCTCCCGCTGTCTGCGTATGAGCTGCAGTCGAGCGTTTCTCCATCTCTGCACACACCATTTAATGACTCAGCAGTTTAAAATAGGGCATTACAGTAACAGTGCTTGTATTTAAATAACACAGTGAGGAAAACCCGCAGTCTAAATGCTGCTGTCTGTCTCCAATCCAGCCCTCGACTGCTGGTACAAAACCAAACGTCTGAAACCGGTCACCGCTTCAAAAGCTATTTACTTGCCACGAGAATATGTCTGATTTTTGATAGTTTTGGTATTTTTAGCCAAGCAATCTGATTGGTTAAAGACCACATGAAATCATATAACCTCATTAAAATGCTTCCCAAAAAGCACACTAATATGGTTGAGTACATATCCATTCCTTTCTACATTCCATGATATTATCTTTTAAAGCTCACATAAGTAGAAACCACATCTGGTGTAGTCACTGAAGACAATTAACTTGATGATGATACATATTATGTATTTAACAACAACAGTAGAAGAGGGGAGAATGACGAAAACAGCTCACTAAGACTTCTCTCGCTAACAGGCTAACAATGACCACAGTTGCTCCACATCCTGTGTACGACTACAACCGCGCACTTTATAAAACAGTATGAATTTCAGCATGCCAACACAATATAGTCGGTAAATACCTCTACAGTGAGTTAACAAACACTTTACTACAGGCGCCCGTGTTTCTCCCAACCATTAAGATTGATTTAGTAATGATATATTTCACACTTTTGACAAATATTAGCCACTAGTGCTTGCTTCTTGCACAAATCACAGGACATACAGCTAGCCAACATGATATTATCTACACTCAAAATAGTTCAGACACATCATGGTAAGAGAGAAATACAAAACTACTGAATGCTTTTTTCCATTCACTGCTGAAACTAAAAACAAGAGTGTAACCACAGTCCAGTAATGACTCAATCGTCAGTCTCTCCCACAACAAACCAGGATAAATAGTCTCAAACCACAAAGGGAACCTATATTATACCCTAATATTAGGTTTGGCACCATTTCTGTTTTTTTTTCATACACTGCAAAACTACAGAAACATGAAAACGTTTAAATTGGGAAAACGCAACTCCTACAAAAGAAAAGCACAAATCTGAAACAAATCCACTTTTAACAAAATAATCATTTTTGACATAATTTACTAAAACAATTGTCATTTGATCATTCATAATTTCAGTATAAGCAGTGGTTTTAATGTAGCTCTTTTCAAAATTTCCTGATGTTTGCGCGACTCAAATGACAAAAAATCTTGATTGTGAGAAAGTTTGCCAGATTCTGCTCTACCTCTTACACTTTTTACACCATTACTATACTCTGAGACGCATCGTTAAATAACAAAACATAATGTAAGTTTAACGTCCTGTTGTCATTCAGCCTCGCCGTCAATGAGAAGGTCACTTTGTGCCTTTCCTCAACAAAGATGTCTCGGTTTAATTAAAACACTTATTTTTCTGCAAATATTTGGCTACAACAAAGTACAAACTGCATTATTATTATTAATTACATCTGATTAAATGTATTCATTTGTTGTCTTGCAGTAGATGTAGACTGATATGTGTTTACATTGTGACGGACGATACGTGTTGCAAGCCAATAAGGGACCTCAGCGTCAGGAGTACAGTTTGCCTTAGAAATTAGTTTTGCTTCACTTTTCTGTGACCAGACCACCAAATGGTTAAATTCAGACCAAGGATTATGTTTTGGTTAAATGTTATAGCCAACCTCTTTAACAGTCGAGCATAGGCCTGTATTTTAGACATAATGATACGACAGACGATTCCAGCACATGTTGAGGTTGTGGATAAAATAGCCACTGTTGTTTTGATGCTTGGTTCATGGACGCACATGGTTCATGTTTTTAACTGATTTTAACACATGATATAATTAGTTTCTATTATAACTTGATGTTAATTGTTTAATACTGATTTTTTTCCTACAAAAACATCAGATGTGACATATAGCTGGAAATGGGAGTGCTCCAGGGATGACGTATTTTTGTAGGCCAACCAGGAAGTTAGCATCGCCCCGGGTTCCCTCGACAAAAAGCCACTGGGATTTTTCCATTGGGTTTTGTGTTATTGCAGAAAATAAGCTCTGTGGCAAACAAACCTTTATGATACTTTTTGTTCAGTGAGATAATCTTCACAAATGAACACCACTTTATGATTTTTGAAGCGTGAATGCAAACGGCAGAAGTAAAAAGCTAACGTTAGGTTATAAACGAACTACACAATAATAGTATGAACGCGGGTATCCACAACGAGGCTGTAAAGGCGGACGAGTCGGCGTGATGACGTCTTATAGTCTTATTCAACCACTTGTTAGCAACCAACTTTTTTAAAACACATAAAGGCTTCTAAATTCACGAGTGGGGTATTTATTGATGTATTTTAAATCGTAGAACAAAACCTTAAAATCAGTTTGTGTTAACCACAGATCTTATTTCAGGCATCTAACTATAAGCCCATTCAAAAAACCCATTGACTTCCAGACGAGGGAACCGGAAGTGCTAAAATGCTAACTCATTTCTGGGTTTTAGGACTCATTCTTGCAGCTCTCTATACACCTCAAAGCTACCGGTATTTAACGTGGATGTATTTTCTTGCATAAAGATCTGTAATGGCGCCAGACAGCGTAAGACTCAAATCTCTCTCCGACTCTGATGTCATTGGTCAGTTCTGTCTCTGCCTCTCTGGCCTTTCCACCTGCCCGTCAGGTGTCACATTTTGCTCCTCCCCCTCAGGTTATAAGTACTAGACATTGCAGCCAATGACAGACAGTTTTACAGGTCGCACCTCATCACCAGCCAATAACTAAACGAGTTCTTGCAGGTTGCATGGCACAAACCAGTCTCATTATTCCCTGTGTGTCTGTAAAGCAACTCGAATCTTTCCAGCCTTTTTGACGTGTTTCCATACCATTCATATGACATCCTGGTAACATGTAAATTCTTCATAATGTTAGCTAAACTATTACCTATAGAGACTGCCTGTATATTCGCTTTATATAACCTACTCTTGTCTTTTTTTGATAACGCTTGTTTCTTGAATAAAAGGAGAATGCAATGAAAGACAAATAAAATGAGTACACAGTAAGGAAAATGTGTCCCCTTGAATCGCAGCTTGAATAAAAAAGGAAAGGTTCGTACTCCCGCTGTCCTTTTTTGTTTTCTTTGAGAAAAGCTGAATGTCAACAGCTGATCTGAACCAGGTCGCTGTGGAAGTATGTAGCTCTCTCCCTTTATAGACCACACTTGAGCATTTCCTCTGTACATATAGGTGCATTTTGAAGCTGATGAAAAACAGAAAAAAAAGGCAGCAAACGTAACGTAAAAATTGATCCAAGTGGATTTTTAAAAAGGTTGGAGATTTTTTTGTTTTTTTTTTCCGACCAATGTAGCTTGTAAAATGAGATATTATAACTGCCTCCTGTTTGTCATAGAATTCACAAATAAATGTTTGTTGGAATTTAGCATGGTTTGTTTTTCTCGTCATTTTGTACATATTGAACTTGGGTAAAATAGCCTCCTTCCCTCTCATTCCCTCTCATTCCCTTTATTCCCGTCCTCTCCCATCCACCTACCCTTATCCTGTTTATCCTGTTTATTTTTTATGAAAACAATGTTTAAGTGAGAACTCCTCTACTACACTGCATTAATGGTAATTTTTCAAACCATACTTGAATAGAAATTTGCTTTGTTCATTTGGGATCATCTTGACTTTCATTTTGACCTGGCCAGAATTGTTTATGCCAACATAAATACGGTTCCACAGATGGAAATAAAAAGGTCTCGACTGTGAAAGTGCTTATTATCTCTATGAATACAGGAGAGCTGAAGAAGAGTCATCCTAACCCATTAGGTGGAGTGGACAGATGGTGTTTTGTTGCGACAGTATTTTTGGAAAAATCCACACAATATGAAAGCTAGAATTATAAAGTAATTAGGCAGCAGTTTTCCCTGTAAAGCCGCCAAAAACTGCAGACTAAATAAACTCTTGATTATCATTTTCTATGAAGCTATACTCATTTTATCCTTTTGTTTGTCTTGAATCCCCCCATAGGGCTCCAAGTGGCAATAAATCTGGTATGTTTTGCAAATCTGGGTTGGTAGGAGGAAAACAATAAAGAGAAATTTGACTGGGATGAGGAGGAGAGAAAGGGCAGAGAAAATGAAAAATGAGACAAGATAGCTCGAAGGAAGGGATAGAGACAAACAGACAGAACAAAGATCCTCAACACTGAGCGAAACAAGAGTGTGTTAAACCTCGGGCTGTGTCTGTTGTTTGCACAACAAAATACAAAGAAAAGTGAGAGAAGATGGTTGCTCAACTTGCTGCCAGCAGGATGGGAGACTGAAAGAAAGAAAATGAATGGAAGAAGAGAAAAAAGTGTGATTCTCTGCAGAAAATTAACAAGTCTACAGCCGTGCAAGCTGCTCCGTGAGGCTGTACTTTGAGCTAAATGCTGACATGCTCACATTAACAATGTTAAAAGGCTAATGTTTAGCGGTTATAATGTTTATGTCCACTATCTTCATTTAACATGTTAGTGTACCAACATTTTGCTAATCAGCTGCAATGGTGTGTAGGTGTGTTACAGGTCCCTGTGAGTGGATGAAACATGAGACAGGAAGTTCAGTTTGAGTAATGTTACCATGGTTACATTCCAAATCACATACTAGTTGATTGTGTACCATGCATACAATGTGCGCTTCAATTGCTGTGTGGCCTCAGACAACTCTGTTAATCGTGAAGACGTAAATCTACGAGAAAAAAGTCATAATATTACGAGAATAAAGTTGTAATATTACGAGAATAAAATCTTAATTTTACGAGAAAAAAAGTTAATTTTACCAGAAAAAAGGCCTAATATTACGAGAATAAAGTCGTAATTTTACGAGAAAAAAGTAATATTACAAGAATAAAGTTTTAATTTTATGGAAAAAAAGTCGGAATATTACGAGAATAAAGTTGTAATTTTACAAGAAAAAAGTCGTAATTATACGAGAAAAAGTCATAATATAGCAAGAATAAAGTCGTAATTTTATGAGAAAAAAGTCGTAAATGCTTAAAAAAAAACATCTGCCGTTGCATAGTATAAGTGCAGTTGGATTCTCTGAGTATTGCGGTTGTCTTTTCCTGAATCCTTATGAATTCTCCTTTTCCTTGACCTCATGACGTTTTTCATCGAGGTCAAGAACAAGTGTTGCAAGCTGCTTTCTTTTTGCCACTTTTCTCTTCTTCTTGGTCGATTTGCTCCCGCGCTCTCCTTCTACCTCAACATGTCCTAATTATAAGAGTACAAACAAGCTGGAGAAGGACGCCAGCAGCCCTGATGGACAGACAGGAAGTGACCTCACCATAGCAACCTTTGAAAACAAAAGAACCACTTCCTGTTTTGACTGAACTAACACATCAGAGAGGGAATGGTAGTGCTGGGTAGTTTGAGTATGTTGGTGACTCGTCTGTTTCTCACGGTTAATTTGTTTTGGGGAATTGTGAAATTGTTAGGTTGATTATTTGTTTAATCCAAATTGATGAGTCTTTTGATTTGTAATGTTTTACTTTTTAAATTTCTATACGTGGACCTACACACATAAAGTATTATATTATTGGGTTTCATGCAGTGGGCAACCTCCGGGTCTGAAGTGCTTTAAACCTGCATTCTTTCTAACAGCCAGCAGGGGGCGACTCCTCTGGTTGCAAGAAGAAGTCTGATTGTATAGAAGTCTATGAGAAAATGAGCCTACTTCTCACTTGATTTATTACCTCAATAAACATTGTAAACATGAGTTTATGGTCTCAATCACTAGTTACTTCTTCAATACAACATGATGTTCATTTAGTAAATTATGGTCCCATTTAGAGTCAAATAGACAATAAAGCAGGGTATGCTTTAGGGTGTGGCTACCTTGTGATTGACAGGTCACTACCACTGAGTTGTCCGTGTTTTCGTCTTACAACTTTAACCCTTTCACAGCGTGTTTTCAGTTCACTGAAAACTTCTTATATACAGTCTATGGTTTCATGGCATCCAAAATGCACAGTGCATCCTGCTTGTTTGGCTCACTATCTGCTATCTATGGGTGGGCGTTTACTGCAAACTATCCAATGTATAGCTTTAAAATCAATTTGATCAATTCAGCTAGTGAAATTATTTTTTTTGAGGGTTGTTAGTTGATCAAAGATCTTAAACAAATAAACCACATTTCTAGTGTCTATTAATCAAACTGAAAAAAACCCTACTTAATCAGGGCACATACATATTTCAGCGAGTATAGATTTACTTGTTCCTTGACTTACAGCTTCGGTTAATTCCATGGATTTTCTTCAGTAGGCAATTTGACTGAGCTCAAATCTCACGGCAGGAGTCAAACTAAGGTGTAGTTTTAACTCCAGGGCTGTGATTCACTGTTAATTCAACCATCTCAGGGTGTGGGATTTACAGGAGGGGGAGATACTGAAGAACATTACGCCAACACACCTCTAACTTTGTCTTAACTTTTACTTGTTTTTATCATTTCTAGACTTCTGCCTCAAAACCTAAGCTTTAAATCCCACAGTGAAATACTGAATGGATTTAACTAAAGTCTGGGAGCACAGCATGTCAGGCTAACTACAGAGTCAGACTCAGGAGGCACTGAGGTTAAAGATATAGATCTGTGCATGTGTGTGTGCAGTCTAAACCTAGCTAAAATAGGTCGGTATTAGAGGAAGCTTGAGGAGGTATTATGTCAGAGCAGCCATTTAACACCCAGCTGTATTCTTTTGCATGGTGGTGTAAGATAAGTAGAGCGAGGCAAAACACTAAGAGTAAGAAGTATCCATCACAGGAGTAAGCATGACCCTTTTTTTCTTTCATTTCGAAAAGATTTGAGTTGCTGTAATGAATATTTCCTGAATCTGTCTTACTCTCTTACCGTCAATAAACCTATAAAAACATCAAAAACAACCAACCTAATAAGACTTGACCGTGTCGCTAAACGTGATATATGTTATTCCCATAGACTGTATATAAGAAGTGGACGTAGTCACCGTGACACCGTGGTTATAATTAACTTTCATGAACTGAAAACACACAAAGGGTTAAAGTTGTAAGAGGGACAACGCTGTGGTAGTGTCCTGTCAATCATAAGGTAGCCACGCCCTTAAAGCATACCCTGCTAACACACACACACACACACACACACACACACACACACACACACACACACACAGGATACAGTCAATGAGGCTCCAGTAATTAAAGCTGAGTTCAAGGAGAGGAACTGAAGCTCTTCACTTGAGACTAAATGCAGAAAACACACACGCATACACGCACCGTCTCTCTCACACACTCACAGTTAAATGTGAGAGGAAGGGAGTGACTTTCCTTTCACAAAACACTCACTGCACATCGTCAAGTCGCTATTAACTTAAAATAAAAACACAAACACCCGACTTCATAACAAAAGACAGTTTAAAGTAACCATTGATTTTTGCAGCGACAAGAAAAACTATTGAAATATCAACTCATTTGCTTTTCCACTACTATTTGATCTTTCCTCACTCTGTCCCCGCTCCTTATTTCTCTATCAGATAAGGAAATACACATGGGAGCCCTTCAAGGTTGTATTGACAGCATATTTTCAATACAGAGGGGTCAGTGAGTGCAAAAAGCAAGAGAGAGGAAACCGACCGAGGCCAGTACAAAGCGTGTCTGTACAATAAGTCCCGCACCCTTAGTTACTGTCGCTACGCCGGTCAAAACTTCAATAATACAATAAATAAAGAAAATATGCAGTTAGTATGTTTCCATCCACCTGAGATGGAAACGTTAGTGTATCAATAAAAGCAAAATGCAAATTAAGAACACCAGAAACATCATATGAAGCTCGTGACTTAGACATTCACTGAAGCTTCTGCTCCACTGAAGAGGCTAAAAATAACAACAAAACATCAGATATGTGTAGGACAATAAGCCAAACCTACTCCTGACGGTACGGTGCCCTCTTGTGGCGATACAACATAGTAGAAGATGTAGAAAACATTATAGGCTACAGTGGTTCCCAAACTGGGGGGGCAGAGTTATAAAAGGGAGGATGCAGCAAACCTAAATATCAATGATGCATGGTTCTGCACTGGCCTGGGGGTTCTGCCCTGCAGAAAAGGTTTGGGAACCACTGGGCTACAACATGTTCATTTTAATACAAAACTATAAATTAACACGCAAAAGACAACACGAGGCAATGATTACATTTTGGCGGTCAGAGGTCAAAGGTCAAGGTCACTGTGACCTCACAACCGTCCCATTCCCATTATAACTTTAGATTTTGAACAAATGTCCTCTTGGACTCAAGGATGAACTGATTAGATTTTGGATGTCAAAGGTCAAGGTCACTGTGACCTCACAAAAACCCATTTTTGGCCATAACTCAAGAATTCATATGCTAATTATGACAATTTCAACCAAAATGTCTAACAGGATCAAATGATGAAGTAATAACATTTTGGACAGACATGGATGTAAACTGCAACTTGACTGGTTGGCGGAGGCATACATCCGCGACGCGGTAATTCTAGTTAGTGGTGTATACAGTATTCTTCTAGTCTGAATGAAGATTGCACTTTGAGGCGTTTGGTAAAGTGGCTGGGAACAGAACTATTGTTAAAGTGGCAGTAGGTAGAATATTTTTGGCATCATTGGGCAAAAATTCCATAATAACCTTTCAGCATATTGTAATTCAAGTGTTCTGAGAGAAAACTAGACACCTGCACCTCCTCATGGCTCTGTTTTCAGGCTTTAGAAAATCTAGCCCAGCACGGGAGACTTTGACCAATCACAGGTCATTTCATTGAGAGAGCGCTCCTTTTGAATGACAACGGTGTCACAAAGTTTCGCATTTTACAGCTAAACCGTGCACTACAAGATGATTCTGAAAACATTTGAGGCGAGAAATAGGCATTAACGTAACATAATATTGATTCATATTTGATCAGCGCTGCCTAGTTTGACCGTTTGGTCGGAGTTCGCGAGTGATTGACAGCCGGCTCTCAAAGACGGCAGCGTGAAAGCGGACCTCAGATCAGCTCTGACTGGTTGTTTCCTTCGGTCTGTGAAATCTTGCAGATGCTGTTAGGAGCACTGGAGGACACCGGAGGACACAGAGGCACCATGTTTTTTTTCAGGTTACCTTTTTCATATACTACTGTCACAATATAGCAACCATTTTATAAAAATAACTTTTTTTAATCATATTTGCTCCAATCTCGCCTACTTCAGCTTTAATGTTATTAGTAACACCTGTGTTGTTTGTATTTGTCTTGATCTACAGTCTTCTCTGCTGTATAAATAGTCATATTTTTTGTTATTTTTAGTTAGATAGGATCATGTTAATCTGGTAAGAAGAGAAAATTCTGCAAACAATTAACAAACATAAAGCATTTTATTACAACCAACAAGAGGATAAATGCACTACTGAAGACCAACTGAAACATCTGACATTAGGAGACATCATTTTTTTTACACTAACTTGTAAAAGAAACTCTCAGTGGAAAACAAACAGAAACATAACTACAGCATTTTTCATAAATCCATGTAAAACATTCACCTTATCTTTCAAGTTACATACTCTTTATAATAACATGATTATGTACAATATTTACATCACAATGTACCAACAAAGTTATATCAATGACGTTTTTACACTTAGTGTTGACAAAATAAATTAATAATAACCCAAGCAAGCGCACACTAAAGTCTGACTTTATGTCTACGTAATTCAAGATGACAAAATGAAAATGTATCAGTCAATCGTGGCCATTTTGGGAAACATTCAGAAAATGAAATGGGAAGCCTGTTCATTATGTTTGCTACATGAAGCTACTGGCTAACGAGACAAAGGCTTTGTTGTTACAGCAGTGCGCTATATTGCACAAGCGAGTCGGCATTCAGGAGATCTATAAAGGAAAAGTAATTGGGCTGAGATGCATGAAAAGGCAAGACATTTAGTGTTGGAGACATGCACCTCTATTCACAGTATTCATCAACGAAGTCTATAGTAGTCATCCTGCCTCCTTTAGTGTGTGAATATCACTGATGGTCATGGAGGCAGGAGAGTACAGGTGGCCACAGTGATTTAGTTTTCTCTTCACAAGGTTGTAGCAGCAGCATTTCTCTGAATAAAATATGACTACCAGCAACAGTTGAAAACAGCATGCGATGAGTGTAAGAGGGGTGCGTTAAAGAACCGGTCCCACAGCAGTTGCACTGAAGCCAAGTTTGTGATATTGACCCAACTTTAAAGGACCAGTGTGTAACATTTAGGGGGATCTATTGGCAGAAATGGAATATAATATTAACAAGTATGTTTTCTTTCGTGTATAAACACCCGAGAATAAGAATCGTCGTGTTTTCGTTAGCTTAGAATGAGCCGTTTATATCTACATACGGAGCGGGTCCTCTGCACGGAGTCCACTATGTTTCTACAGTAGCCCTGAATGGACAAACAAAACTCGAGATAGGCCCTAGATAGGGCTATTCGCAGGTTGGCCACACAGGAGTTTCAGTTGGTTGCAATCTGCAACCTCACCACTAGATGCCACCTAGGGGTGTAATGGACCACAGTTGATCTGTACAGATCTATTGGTCTGTTTATCACTGCAGACATGAGGACATACTCCATTGTGGAAAACCAAGGCTTTAATAATATCTGATCTTTCTGAAAAAGCTAGCTCAGGTCTGCTTTGCTTTCTTTTTTTTGATAACTTTTTTGATGATTTTGATGAATTTTCATTTATTTTTTTATTGTTCAAAGGAAGAACTATCATCATGCCTCATATTGAACTTTTATTTAACAGAATTGAGTATTATTGAGTAATTCAATATTTGATTTATTTATGTTGTTGTTTCCATGTAAGACCATAGCCAAACGTTCCTTGCTTTCAGTGTAATTAATTTAGTGCAATAGTTATATTTTCTAATCCGTGACTCAAAACCGTGATACAATCTGAACCGTGAGTTTCGTGATCCGCTGCACGCCTAATGCCGCCAAAATCCTACACACTGCATCTTTAAGCAGTGTGTGTGTGTTTAAGTAGTAGTAGTTTTACATTCTGCTGCTCACGTTCCCACAGATTCACAAGCGTATTGGAGAACTACGGTGGCCTTAAGGTAACATAAAAATGTGAAAGGCTCTCTCTAGAGCCAGTGTTTGGTTTGTCCGTTCTGGGCTACTGTAGAAACATGGTGGAGCAACATGGCGAACTCCATGAAGAGGACCCGCTCCCTATGTAGATATGAAGGGCTCATTCTAAGCTCATGAAAACACAACGATTCTTAGTTTCAGATGATTATACACTAATGAAAACATAGTTATGAATATTATATTCCATCTCTGCTAATACATCCCCCAAAATGTTCCGCACTGTTCCTTTAAAGACACCTGTAACTATCAAATATATCAAGTGCAAAAATAGGACAGAACGCGCCTCGATCTATTTACTGGGGGTGATTTTGTCTAGTCCTGGCCACGTGGGGATGTAGTAACGAGGCAAAGTGCCTTCCATGAGCCTTTCCATCCACAACCCCAGACGGTCCAGTTTGTGGTGGATCTGCAGGGTGGATAAGCTGCGGGACCGGTTGGATTTGCGCGGCGGGTGGTCGTCACGGGAACTGGACCTCGACCTCCTCCCTGAGGTGCCCCCTTCATCCTCAGATGACTTGCTGTCAACGTCTTCCCCAGTGTAGACGGGCTTAAACAGACAAAGGTACTTTTTGTGGCCGTTGAGTGCCAGAACGTAGCCGGTGTAGTCCATCTTGCGGTTTCCCCCGTCGTCCTCGTCCGCGTCGATATGCATGGCGTCCTGGGCATATTCCAGCAGCGTGTTCATCCACTCGCCGTGCTTGTCGATATTCAGGAAGGAGAAATGCAGTGTCAGGCTCCTAGGAGAGTGTTGAAAGAATGAATGTGACGATCTATAAACAGGATTGTTTTATACGCAACAATAACGTAACATATAATGGACTTTATTCATTCCACACGAGGAAAAGTGAAATGTTTAATTTACCCTGTGAAGGAGTAGACCTCTTTGGCAAACTTGCTAAGGAGGATGTTCTTGGAGGCGTCAGTGAGCACTAGCACTATGTTCATGTGTCCTGGCCTCAGCTTCACCAGGTTGCTTATGTAAGTGATATCCGTCAGCTCCGTCACCTCTACAAAATTCTTCTTCGGAGGCCGACTAAAATCAACGGCAAAAGTGAAAAGCTTAAAAACATGATGATAAATCCTGCACTTTATAAAGCCTTAATATGGAAATTATAAATGTACTCTTGCCTTGAAGCACTACCAGTCCCTGGTGACCCATTTTCCGCTTTTGTTCCATCTTTAGCCTTCGGTTTAGTCTGCTTATCTTCACTTGAGTCACTGAAAACACACGGAAAAATGTTTTTTCCTAAAGGGGATGCGCAGGCGTAGAAGAGTAAAGATGAAAAGCATTATTACTTTCTTTTCTCTGGCTTGTCTTTAAGCTTTTAGGGATCAGGAATGGCTGATGTTGCTATAGTTAGTTTTGGTGGTCTAGATGTACTGAATGGTTAGAGCGACCAACCTGAAGGCCTGGATGACCACGGTTCCAAACAAGATGAACAAGGCGGAGAAGATGAGGGACAGAAGAGGCATCATCTCGCGCCTGCAAAAATAGTCACAGATGTCTCAGTGCAACTAGACGCACTGTATTCACATCTCAAGAGCTAACGGGTGGGAAGTAAGCTTGTTTGCAAAATTATATATTGTTACATATAAGTGGAATTGCTTAAGAGCATCTAAAATTAAACTAAAGATTTCAACCTACCAGTTGTTGTGCAGAATGTCATCGATGACTTCAGCGAGGTAATCGTAAGATGCATAGATCCATCGGATTACAAACATCTACAGAGTGAGATTAGTACATTTAGTAACAGAACTGGTGGTTTGACACGCATTGTTCAAACCCACTATTTTTACTCAAAGAGAACGCACGGAGGCAAACTCGTTGTTGAGCTCGGGCAGCATGGCGTCATGGACTAGGATGGACGGGTCCTTCTGTAGTCGGTCCAGCTCCTCCAGAAGACGCTGTTTGTCTTCCTCGCTGCCGTTCCAGGCGGTCACCGGCTTGTACAAGGCCTTCCCTGCAGCATTACGCCTCTCCAGGATCACCACCTGAGTTTAAAAAAGCACTCAGTTCATTATATGTATAGAAAAGTAACAAATTGAGATATTTGTATATACAGTATTTATGTTTGTTACATATTTCCACGCTGTTTTGGCAGTAAGCAATAACCCTTGATATTATTATTTTGTCTCAGATCCTTGCAGTAATACATTATTCACCTGATTATTAGTAGTTTCATACATTCCATGTCCTTAAGCGATACCAATTCTCAAATCCCCATGTGCATATATTGTGGATGAACAATGGAACTGGCAGCTGCAGTGTTGAAGATATGTGAGTGTACCTGTGCTGGTGACTGTGCACTGTCCTTGTTCTGCATGAGGATGTCACAAAGAGGCTGCTGTAGCCGTTGGTACACATACGCAAACCTCACGACTTCCTTGGTATTGGTCGAGGCAAAAGAGAGAAACGCCTGGTTCCCAAAAGAAAAGGTCTCTTCGTCACCTGTGATCAGCAGGACGCAGTATCTGAGGGGAGGAAAGACACAACAGTAACTTTAGTAAATGCTAACTACATATCTTAAAATACCTCAAATGAAATGAGTAAATTACAACAAAAATGAATTCAGTCTCTGATTTATCATGTTTTAAAAAAGAAAATATTAGGTTGTGTTACTTTCTGCGTCGATGGAACTGTTTGACAGGACAGAGCTCATCAAAGAGCTTCTGATTGACCAGCCGTGGCACGAGGAGGAATCTGTTGTTTGACATGAACTCGTCGATAATTTGCTTTTTCATTCCTTTGGCCTGCAGAGAACAAACGAAACCATATAGAAAAAAAAGAGTGAGCTAACATTTCAGTGTATAGATAACCGTGAATAATAGCTCCCTGCTGCTGTGATTTACCTGAATAATGTCAGCGGGCTTGTCAGTGTTCTCTTTGAAGACCAACATGGTCGGAGCGTACGTGTTAATATTGAATTCTTTCTGCAGATTAGCGGTCTCTGAAAGGCCCTGGTCCACATAGCCAAACTGCAAGTAGTCCTTATAAGCAAACGCTGTCAGCTATGGAGATGCAGAGATAAAGGATTGACATGTTTTGTGTTAGTTATGTGATTACTGTCATTGGAACCTGAGATATATGTAAAAAAAACCTGCAAGGTGAGAGCCTACTTTGTAAAGCAGAGGAACTACAGGCACTTGGTCGAACAGAAGCACATGGGGCTTGTTGAGCTCATGCCAGCTGCTCAGGAACTGCGGGTCATTCTTGTCGGTGACCTTGAGATATAGAAAATACAAAATGTTTAATTCATTTTGAATTGTATATGTACTGTAGGGCTGTCCACGAATATTCTAAATTTGAATATGTATTTGAATGGTAAAAAAAAAAAAAGCCAGATATTTGAATATGGAAATGAATATTCGATTGTGGGAAAAAAAAAGCAGCACTACCGCGGCTGGCAGTGAATGCACCACATGACAGAGTCACACGTCACTTTCATTAACTGAAAAATGAAATGTAACATTAGGTCAAGTTGAAAGAGAAATATTTCAGCAACAACAGTAATGATGGAGAGAGAACCTGGCTGCAGAGAGAGCGACGCCGTGTCCTAACAACAAGCGTTACGTTACCTCATGTAAACAAACCACGTACCTGTCAGCTGTGGGCTCCAGATCACACTGGAGACGTAACCACTCAAAAGATGAGTGAGTAGTGCTTGCTATCCTTCGATGTTTGTACTTGTTAAACAGAAAGCGCGCGTTTTATATTGTGATATTTACTGGAACTTACTTACAATATAGCCAAAAGCAAGTAGGAAACTTTCAGGCGATCTCCTGGTGATCTCCCTCCAGCCAGCTGTCACCTTATTTAGGTTTTTGTAGTGAAATGAGGAGGATCATTATAGATAACTCCTCATATCATCTTCATGAATCAGCCGTTTCTCGTCCGTTCTTTCAAACCGAGCGACAGGAATAAATAGAAACAGGGCATCCGACAAAAGTTCAGCTAAAAAAAAACACACTGCACAGTGCTGCGTCCTTCACGGCCAGTTAGGACACGGTGTCATGGACATACTGTAATGCGCAAAAATATTCTACATTCAAATAGTTTAAAGCTATGTGTTTTTTTAGATTGATTGTTCAAACATCATTTTTGGCCAAATTTGACAGCCCTAATATACAGTACTGTTTATCCTTTACAAATCTGTTCACCTACATTTTACATATAAATCAATGTTTTAGTCCTCCTCCCTGTAATGCACAGATACTTACCCACTCCACTAGTCTCTGGGGAAGAAGGTCTTCTACAAACTGTCTCAGGTGCTCCTTTGCTACAGCGTAATGGAAAAACGTCACTTTGCCATTTATGACTCCAAGTATTGATGGGGTGCGATGAGCGCCGAGGTGATTGGCTAACCGTCTCTCATAGCCAACATCTACCACACCTATCCCGACACCTGCAAAGACATACACAAACACTTTTAAACTCGGCGTATACAATTTCATAGACAACAGGGCTGCTGGATAATTCTGGATGACTTAGAGGTTAATTCCAAACCTAGAGTCTCCATCTCCTGCACCACCTCTTTCCACACGGGCTCGATGTGGATGCAGCTGAAGCACCAGTCAGAGGTGATCTTTATCAGGTATGGTCTCTTGTAGCTGTCGGGCACCACGTCATTGACGTACTGGTTAAAGTGCAACGTGTACTTGCTGTCAGCAAAGTCCCTGTGGTTCTTGCTGTTGAAGGGAAAGTTGAAGAAGGACTCGTCGAAGTAAAAGCTGTCGTGGCGCTGACCGTAGCGAGCGCCGCCGTATGGCTGGGTGTCATCAGTTTGCCCGTAACGGTCATAGTTGGCTCGTTTGTCTTCACTGGACAGGATCTAGATTTGGGATAGAACAAATGTCAATATGGCAGACCTCTTCCTCTCATGCATATGTTTGTTACTGGCACAATATATTGATGGGAAAAATGACTAACCTCGTAAGATTTGGTAATCTTGATAAACATGTCCTCAGCACCTGGATTTTTGTTTTTGTCAGGATGCCTTTAGAAGAAGATGCTTATTAGTTAAGAATTGAATGAGGTTCATAAAAACAGGTCAGCGTCATGTGAAACATATTTACCATTCTTTTGCAAGACGCTTGTAGACCTTCTTGATCTCAGCCTGGCTTGCACTCCTGGTTACGCCCAAGATCTTGTATGGGTCCATCTCAGGCCCAGCAGGGGTTGCTCCTGTCAGCAGCACTGAGAGGACAACCACTACAGCCAGTGGCACGGACATCTTTGACCCTGCCATCACCACAGTAACCTTTAATAGATCACAAGAAGCATCAGCATCAAGTTAAAGATCCAATATTGTGGTCATTTTCAGGTTCATACTTGTATTTTATGTTTCTACTAGAACATGTTTACATGCTGTAATGTAATTTTCCTCATACTGTCTGCCTGAATATACCTGTATTTACCTTCTGTCTGAAACGCTCCGTTTTAGTGCATTTCAACGGAGCTGCAACGGTATTGCGTTGCTAGGCAACAGCTTGGGTCCAGGTGTACTTCCTGTCAGCTGATGTCATTCATACACTGCAATAGGAAATAAACTGGGACACACATTTTGAATGTTTGGTTGCGTCCGAAATATTCCATACTAACATACTATTTAGTACGCTAAAACAGTATGTGAGATATTTAAGTATGTCTGAAACCTTAGTATGAAACCAATGGTACTCTAATTGCATACTATTTCCGGTGAAATATTACAGTATGCAACGCTGGACACTACGGCGGCATAAATATCCCACATTGCAATGCGGTAGTGACGACAACGTTCATAACAGACGTTGACGGACAGCTCTGTAACATCAATAAGGCTTCAATTTAAGTGTAAGAATAAGTTTTCATTTTGCTAGACGTGATATATAATTAAAATGAATTCAGTCTTTGATTCTCGCAAACCGTTGCTTTGCTCACATGAGGTTGGCACGGGTTACCATGGTTACAAGTCTCCAACCGGCAAGGAGGCTCTCAGGGAGTGACGACGTTAATTACTGTTTAGTGCGTCCGAAAAGATACATACTACCGTTTAACACAAAAGTATGTTGAACGATAGTACACATATTGAGTATGTAGTGCATAGTATGTGAATTCGGAAGAAGCCGTACACTTCAACAGGAAATAAACTGGGACATTTTGAAATTCTGTGTTTAAAGGGACTGTTTTTTAACTTCTTACACGTATAAATCACCCGGGTCGGTGTCCCATGCGCGCTCGCGTGTGGCTACACTGTTCAGACAGGACTCCAACACAAACTACACGGACGCACCAAAACCGCATGTCTATGTAGAGCGAGCAGAAGCGCGAGCCCGACGCTGAGTTTCTTTAACTTAACGGCCACAGGTGTCGCTGTTAACAAGCATTTCTGAATCTCACAAACAGTCCCTTTAAACCTGCTTTTTAATATAAAAAAGACATGGAAACCTCACTTTTTTTTTACAACATGGGACCTTTAAGTGGATTAATTCTGAGGATGTTCAGAGCTGAAATCATGACACAGCCTTTAGCTGACGTCAGCATATTATGATGATAAAAAACGATGAAGATAGCTAAATGAAAATGGTATTATAGCATGCAAACTACAGCTACCTAGCATATGTCAGCTTACTAACTAATACAGCAAAGAGACATTGCAATAGAGCAATCCTGCAGACATGTCTCACTGGGCTGTCACATTAACATTAAAGATAAAAAGGAGGATAAAACGTTTTTCTCATTGGATTTAACGTTAGTTGCGTTGCTACAGAGGCTAGCAATCTCAAACAGCACCAGCTCTACATTCACCTCAAGCAGCAGCAGCAGTCAACCGGTGCAACGCCACATATCTGATGAAGGTTTCTGATGCTCTTCTTCAGCTGTTGTTGGTTTCACACCTACATTGATGTGCAAAGATGCCCAGGGTGTGTTCGGCAGCATCCAGCAGCTCCTCCAGGGCGAAGCTCACAACCTGCTGGAGGAGGAGAGGAGGAGGAGAGGAGGAGGAGGTGCCACAGTGTCGAAATTCATTTTGGGAGATTGAGTATTTAGTGACACCCTTTTCAATGTTTGTGTGTGCTCGGTTTATTGCTCGTCGCACCGCGGGTTGTTGGTAGTGTGAGCGTGTTGTGGTACGCTGGCCGTGTGGCGGCGCCGCGCGGTAAACAAAATCAAGCGCACCCTGTTTTTTTTCAGTTGACCAATCACAGACGGCGAATGATGTAAACACGGAAGTGGCTAACGCAACAAACACGAGAAACGAGAAGGTGATATAATTATACAGGTACAAGGTTTACTTTCTCTTTCTCTTTCACAAACGAGTAGGGAACATTGCAGCACATTTTAGGACAGTTTTAACACAAAATACAGCTTTTATGACACTCCTCTGTCACTGTGGTCGTTATTATTATTATTGATTGGATATTATTGATTGGATATTATTGATTGGAGTTATGGAGAAAAGCCACAAGCAGATTCTTCAACGCAACAGGACCAATCTGGTGACAGACCTGGACCCAGAAAACCTCTATGATGGTCTGTTGGAAAAAGGAGTTTTTACCCAGGACATGATTGATGAGATAAAGGTAAGACAGCTGTGTCGATCAGGGCTTACAAGTTCAGGTTAATTCTTTGTGTGTGTTGCATTACCTTGTCAAATGGCTAGGAACAGTTAATAGAAATATGTGTAGCTAGTTAATGATGATATAGTTTGTTGTAAATAAGGTGGGTTCCCTGCTGCATAGGGCATCAATTGTTGTATTTTGTTGTTTTAAAGTGGCAGTAAGCAGAATGTTTTTGACATCATTGGGCAAAAAAATCCATAATAACCTTTCAGCATATTGTAATTCAAGTGTTCTGAGAGAAGACTTCTGCACCTTCTCATGGCTCTGTTTTCAGGATTTAGAAAATATAGCCTGTGACAGGAGACTTTGGCCAATCACAGGTCATTTCAGAGAGAGAGAGAGAGAGAGCGAAGGAAAACAACCAATCAGAGCCGAGCTGGAGTCTTGCCATCTCTGAGCAGCTGTCAATCACTCGCGAACTCGGATCCATCGCTGATCAAATATGAATTAATATATAATATGATATAATGTAATATATAATATGAGAAAGTTTGCTCCAGCTGGTGGGCGGTGCTTGGTATTTCCTCAACTGATCTCAACATGGCTGCCGGGTCACACATTTTCTAATTTTACAGCTAAACAGTACACTACAAGATGTTTCTGAAAACATTTGAGGCGAGAAATAGGTATTACAGTACCAGAATATTGATTCATATTTGATCATCGCTGCCTAGTTTGACCGTTTGATTGGAGTTTGCGAGTGATTGACAGCTGCTCAGAGACAGCAGGCTCCAGCTCGGCTCTGATTGGTTGTTTTCCTCCGGTCTGTGAAATCTTGCAGATGCCATTAGGAGCACCAGAGGACACAGAGGAACATGATTTTTTTCAGATTACCTGTCTCATGCTCTACTGTCAGGATATAGTGACGGTTTTATAAATATAACTTTTTTTAATCATATTTGCTCCATTTCTATTTACTGTAGCTTTAATGTTATTTTGTGTGCTGTACAATGTATTGTGGGTTTTAAGTGTTTAACTTACATAAATGTTGTTTGTTTCTGTTTGTATCTAGTAAAGTGATATATAGAATAGCCCCCAACTGGGCTAAAAGAGATCCTAAAAAAATCTAAATCACATCTGTTACTGTTTCTCCTGTCAGAGCTCTGGGACCAGACGTAACCAGGCCAGGAAGTTAGTCCAGGACTTGGAGACCCGTGGGAGTCGGGCCTTTCCATTATTTCTGGAGTGCCTTCGGGAGACAGGACAGCACAGTTTGGCAGAGCTTCTCCAGAATGGAGCTCCAGCAGTTCAGCTGCAGCCTGCAACACCCACTGAGGTTGTCCCCCTCGTTGTCCAGCCTCTCCCGATTCGTAAGTGTGAGACATTAATGAGTATACTGTCTTTAAAAAATAGTCTTTGTGGGCAAATTATTACAATAATTTGTAACCCTCTGGTCTTGTAATATCAACACTTTGGTGGCTCATATATGTGCGCTTTCTTTCTTTAATAGGCTCTCCTATGGATGTTGATAAGCAAAGAATAGACATTGTCCCTGTCTATCCAATACGGAGGCCCAGTCCTACTCCAAGTCCATGTAAGTAACGCAATTAATTTACATGCTGGTAACAGTCTGGTAAGTTTCTTGATGCTTTAACACATATTGATGCTCATGTCACAGCACCTGAAAGGGAGTACATAAAACCAGTGCAACAAGTCAGAATTCGACGGGATAGTATTCAGGTAAGCATCATTTATTTATCATGCACTTAACAACCGACAGAAAGACAAAAGTTGTTGTAGAAGCAAGCTTTGCTAAATCTCAGATAATATATTTACATCATGCCTCTTTCTCCACTTCCTTTTTCTGTGTATGTGTGTGTCAGAGCTATAAAATGGATGCCAGCCCATGTGGACATTGCCTCATCATAAACAACGTAGACTTTAAACCAGAGAGCCAGCTGAGTAATCGCAAAGGGTCCAACATAGATTCTGACAAGCTGGAGAGGAGATTCAAGGCACTCAACTTTATTGTGAACGTTAAGACAAACCTGAAACAAAGAGTAAGAGTCATTTCTTCTGCTCCCGTGTCATGTAAAACTTTAAGCTCATGGTTGTAAAGCTAACACTCATCTCTGCATTTCAGCAAATCAGACATGAACTGTCGGCTTTATCTAAGACAGACCACTCACAATATGACTGCTGTGTGGTTATCATGCTGTCCCATGGGACTGAGGTGAGCCATGTCCTGTTTTTGTGTTTCCTCAGAAAACATTTTTCTCTCCGACCTGCTCAATTTCAGATCCAGGTGACTTGTAATGTGTGCTTGTATTTATGTTTGTAGGTGAGTCACAGCCGCTTCCCTGGTTCCGTGTATGGTGTGGACGGACAGGATGTCCCAGTTCAGAACATCACAAACTACCTCAATGGCCAGCATTGTCCATCTTTACAGGGAAAACCCAAACTTTTCTTCATACAGGCCTGCGGAGGAGGTAGCTAACATTAAGCATACTATCGAACAACTTAAAGGGATAGTTTGGGTGTTTTGAAGTGGGGTTGTATGAAGTACTTATCTATAGTCAGTGTATTACCAACAGTAGATGATGGTCGGCACGCTCCCAGTTTGGAGAAGCAGACAGACGAAAGCAAAGCGATATACTGCTGTGGACGGGGTCGACAGCAAAACATTTTAGCCACCTAAAAGAAAGGCCCACCTAAAGAAATCAATATTAGTTTATGTGTACGCCATATTTTCGCTGGTTCACCTTGCCGTCAGACAGCCTTCTTCCGGAAGGGAACTGAAACCGTTGTATCCATCTATGCTCTCGCCAAAGCCACCAGACTCCATAAAAGAAACCTGCAATTTTACCTCACAGAACACAGCAGTTGCTGGTCTACTGCTGCCTTGATCGGTTAGTTTTTTCATATCTATGTGGGACTTTGTGCCAACTGTTATCTGCTGTAGGTAATACACTGACTATGGATAAGTACCTCATAGAACCCCACTTCAAAACACCCAAGCTATCCCTTTAAAGTAACAGAGCATGCAAAAAATCCATAATGATAGTAGTAATAATAATAATTGTGTCACATTTGTTTTTGTCCTTAAGGTCAAACAGACACAGGCTTTGAGGTGTCCCCAGATGATGATGTTAAACCGTCCATCGGTGGAGCAGATGATCAGACGGACGCCATTCCGATGTCATCCAGCAGCGACTCTCTGAGCACGTCCGACGAACCGGACGCCAGAGCTACGCTGCCCACCCCGAGTGACATTCTGGTGTCCTACTCTACTTTTCCTGGTGTGTTTTTGTCTCAGTGTGTGTTTTTGTCTCAGTGTGTGTGTGTGTGTGTGTGTGTGTGTGTGTGTGTGTGTGTGTGTGTGTGTGTGTGTGTGTGTGTGTGTGTGTGTGTGTTGCATTCATGCATCTGTTTATCTTGATGCACTTGACTTGTTATGTATGTCTTAATAATGCCTAATGTGACAAACACAGGTTACGTTTCTTGGAGAGACCCTAAGGCAGGCTCCTGGTACGTGGAGACACTAGACCGTATCCTTGAGGAAAATGCCGCTACCGATGACTTGATCACAATGTTGACGATGGTGAGCTTCTCTTATTATACCAGCAAAATGAATTTACTTTTGATCCCCTTGACCATTTAGAGCTTTTTAATTTAAACATGATCTGATTATTGTTTGTGCTTATTTCCAGGTTAACAATGAAGTCTCTCAAAACTCTGCAAAAGGTCTCTACAAGCAAATGCCTGGTTCCTTTAACTTCCTCCGCAAATCGTTCCACTTTCAAACCCAAGCATAGCAGCAAAGTTCGGCTTCACACTTCTCAGTTTCACTTTCAGGGAATGTTGGTCTTTTTCAATGCCATAACGCTTGAAGGTAATTTCTTGCGATTGTATGAATTTGAATTTGCTAAATTGTGGTTGTACTTTTACAGACAAAATCATGTTATACTGTACGTTTCCACTGTTTGTCATGTCTTGTTGGGTTTTTAAATCGTTGGCTTTGGGTGTAGGTGTCATCTTGGAAAGAAAATATTTCCGTACTGTGAAAATATGGTTCTGGTTAGTTTTTTTTTTAAATATTCTTGTTGTCTTATCGACAATTTTCAATCAAAAAATCGAAAATCAATCAATTTTCAAGAGCAGACAATCAACATAATGTTCCATTTGTAATATTTAAATTGATATAAAAGACTTTGCTGACTCTTATTTCAAGTCTCTTTAATATACAGATTTTTATGCTTCTATGCCGGGCGACCGCCACGGCCGAAGGTATTATGTTTTCAGGTTGTCCGTCCGTCTGCATCATTCTCGTGAACGTGATATCTCAGGAATGCCTGGAGGGAATTTCTTCAAATCTGGCACAAGCTTCTCAAGGATGAACGGACTGATCAATGGTCAATTCATATGCTAATTATGACCCTTTATGACCCTTTAACTCACGTCTAACAGGATAAAATGATGAAGTAATAACATTTTGGACGGTCATGGATGTAAACGGCAACTTGACTTTAAATCCATGCCTCCATCCATCCAACTTTACTTTGAGAAAATGGGGCTGGAGGCAAAGAAATTACTTTTGTTCATTGACTAGATATGAGTCACATATGAGAGTTAAATGTGTCCTCCCATTTCTTCCAGCATAAATAAATATTAGAGCTGTCAAAGTTAATACGATAACGCGTTAACGCAAATTCGTTTTAATGCCACTGATTTCTTTAAGGCATTAACGCAACTTGCGATTTTTAGGCTGTAGAGGGCTCAGTTTTAAAGCTAGAGTGAAGATACTAGCCTGACTATTTTCAAAGGGGTACCTTGACCTCTGACCTCAAGATATGTGAATGAAAATGTGTACTATGGGTACCCACGAGTCTCCCATTTACCGACATGCCCACTTTATGATAATCACATGCAGTTTTGGGCAAGTCCTAGTAAAGTCAGCACACTGACACACAATTAACCTGTTGGGCTTGAGTTTGCCATGTTATGATTTGAGCATATTTTGTAATGCTAAATGCAGTACCTGTGAGGGTTTCTGGGCAATATTTGTCATTGTTTTGTGTTGTTAGTTGATTTTGAATAATAAATATATACATACATTTGCATAAAGCTAGAATATTTGCCCACTTGCATGTTAATAAGAGTATTAAATACTTGACAAATCTCCCTTTAAGGTACATTTTGAACAGAAATGTGCTATTAATTTGTGGTTAATTAAAATTAAATATTTGAATTGATTGACAGCCCTACTAAATATGTATCAAATTCCAAGACTGTGCTACAGTCACTTTAATGCACAGAGTTGACCAGTGATTGAGTGAGTTCTCTGACTAGACTCCAAACACCACTAGGTGGTGTTTTTGACTCTCAGAAAACTCGATCTGTGAGTCTTTTACTTCCCTTCCCTGCCACCAGGGGTCTTCATAAAATTAGAAATGGTCCCATTTCATTTGTATGTTCAAACATAATGTTTATCTCTCATATCCTAAATAGCCTCACAGAGCTGTTACCTTGGCTGTAGACTCTTAGCCTTGCTTTCTCTCTTAAAGTTGCTCAATGGTTTCACCAGAAATTTAATTAAAATTCATACAATAGATATTTCCCCCCCCCTATTCCTCACTACAGTATGATATATTTTGCTGTAATTAGATCATTCTTTAGCCTTAATTTGTTTTTGTAAAAATTGAGCAAAGTGACATAACATAGGAAAGTTGTTGAAATAGGAAGTTGTTAGATTTACGAGCCCAATGTGGCATTATACTTGCCCCGGGCAAGTGAGCAATCCTTATTGTTGAGTCCTGAGGAACCTGCTCAATAGAATCACGTTTTGCTCAAATCAAACCATGTCACTAATCTTTCTGACTTAATGTAATCAACAACGTAGAGTGTGAAAAATTCACATCAAAACCAATAAATAATACAGACAATAAGTTTGTCTTTACAGTCTCTTTTTTCCATGAGTGACAATGGGACACACCCAAACTCTGACGCTCACGTCGATTAGATCACTCACCCAGTAACGTTGTTGTTTTTCGCTCTTAACTTTGTCACCAGTAGCTGCAGTTTTGACTTCATGAATGTAATGGGGTGCCAAATGACATACTGATATGCTTTTAGTCATATTTATAGGTGATGACAATACAATATCTGAAATTACAAGTACCAGAAGCTAATAAAAAAAGTGCAGTGCATTTCTTTTACCTGTAGTCTCTACACCGCAAATGCCTACACCTCAGTCTAGGTGTAGGAATGACACTGACAACAGAAAGGTGACAATGGAGGAGGTTCAGATGGTTCTGCACCCTGCGTTAAAAGAATAATTGAAAACACCTTTGTGGGTGTTCAGAGGACAAACAGCTTCAGCTTATTCAGAGTTTGAACAAAGTGTTCAGATGTACAACAAAAAACAAAGGGGCGAGGGCCCGTTCTGTCTAACAGTCAAACCTTTTAGCGCCGAAGGGCATGCACACTCTTAAGAACATGTAATTTGTTTAAATAATGCTAGCCATTGTCTATTTCAGTCCTTCTGAAGCACAGATCCTGCTCTAAAACCAACATTGATACAGGGGAAGAACCCTGTGTCGATGTTGATATTCACTATATGGCTGCACAATTTTGAAAAACTATCTAATTGCAATTATATTGACTGATATTGCAATTGTTATATGATTGGTGATATTAGAGCGAATGATCATTTTTACATTATTCTCATTTTCGTTGAAAAACATATTAAAATGATTATGGTGTGATTTTTTGCGGGAATCTGTACCAAACAAATACTGCGATTTGAAAACTGCAGTAGACCATATTACGATTTCGATAAAATTGATTAATTGTGCAGCCTAATATTCAGTCTATAAAAAGGCAGTATAGACGGCTTTATGCGTTTGTGATATCTAGGGTATTTTAAAATGTTTCTATTTTAAATATTTTTTGGATTAGTGACTGAATGTCTCATAGTTTTTCTGCAGTTAGTGTAACAAACAACAAAGCTAAGTTCTTGTCTCTGCCCCAAATCAGACTTTTGAAATTTTACATCAGCAATTTGAGTCCCAGTTAAATTTGAGAAACATTTTAAGTTAAAGAAAAAGGTAACGCCTGCACACTACTCCATGCCATAATATTTTTATTGACTACATTTCGATACTGCTTGGATCTTCGTCAGGTCAAGACGAAGCTCCAAGCAGGATCGAAACGTAATCAATAAAAATATAATGGCATGGAGTAGCGTGCAGGCGTTACCTTTTTCTTTACTGACTCTGTTCTGATAGCCTCGCACCTACGTGGTGTGCGTATAATTAATGTTCTTCAAACATCTTAAGTTTGTCATTTTGTCTTGTTTTCCTCACTTAAAGCTAGAGTTCAAAAACATTTTTTGTTATATTTGTTGAAATTCTCATTACATCCCGTAAAAACTGACAAAGAAAAAAGAAAAACATTTGGTATCTGTGTCTGTCGCAGGACTGTAATTAACTACCTACCTACCTGCCTGCGTGTCTGCACTCTCCCTGCAGTAGTGATTGGAAAAAGAGTGTGTGAAGCAAACGTGAATGTCTTTAGAGCACCTGATACTGTACCTGTGTCGGAACCTTTTAAATATCCTCAGGCCAAGTACACCTGCCTCCCAGCAAGTGAGTAACATGTCTAGTTGAAACTGCCCCATGCACTCATTGTGCGTCACCGGACTCTCCCACAAGTTGTTTACGTTCATAATGATTCATAATAATAATTAATAATTTTCGGGGAGTGGCTTTAGAGCAGGGCCACAATGAGTTTTAAAATTTGACAGACGGGCCGGGCCAGTGTCAGATGAATGGAGAGTGTTTGTGTGAACTAATATAAATTACAAGTAAAAGCCATTAATTAAAAAGTAAAGAAAACTTACATTTAATTTCAGTGGGAACACTGTTGTTGGTCACCCTTTTTTGCCAGTGCATCAAAGTTTGGTGTCAGTTTGGTTGTGACAATTCTAAACCAATCCCACCTACTGCGCACAGAGGTTTAAGGGAAAAACAGTAATTTATGAAAGAAGAAAATGAAAACGCCCTTTTAAACACAAGGGGGAACACAAGGCAAAAACCTTGGCTAAATAAAAAGTGCCTAAAGGTAGATTTGAACCCTGGCCTATCGCGGTAAGAGCACCGGCTCTACCGGGTGAGCTGTAACATACAGTGGTCTCGCAAATAGGAAGAAGAATGGTTTTATTCAAGGTGAAGACCGTGGTGACGGTCAGAGTGAGGTCGAAATAGTTCTTAATTTTTTAAATAAGGGCTATTAGAGTGTTCGTACTGGGGAGTGGGATCAACTGAAACGCCGGGTATTGCAGGAAAAAGGCAAAATGAATGCGGTCTTTACTATAATTTGGACAATTTTGTACCAATATTCGACGGGCCGGATTAAAAAGCCCAATGGGCCGTATACGTCCCGCGGGCCATAGTTTGCCCATACCTGCTTTAGAGGAAGGCCTGAAGGGACAGAAACTAGCTTTCGGGACTTGTGGAGCTCGTGCTGCCAGCTACTTTAATTAGAAAAGAGTTGGCAACACTGGGTTGGGTTTGCCAGTTGGATAATTTTTAATATCTGGCGTTCTCTTGCTAGTTTCTTTAGATTACCAACCCTAGCTTTAATAACATTGCCACACTTTGCCTCTTCTTATCCAGGGATTTGTATCCTCACATCCCAACAATTGTAACAGACTGTATTCTTGTTTCTCTTGCAGTTGAAAGCACCTCTAGCATAGTTTGTTTTGAAGTGCAATATGAATACATTTTTATTAACATACAGTACTTACTGATGGGTCGTTTTCACCTCATTTTGACTTGTCATGGTAGGAAAATAGTCCTATATCTAACCAAAATCACAATCTTTTCTTGAATGTGGTGTTTTTGTAGCCTAAACCCAACCACAAACTGGGCACAGGATGCAAACTGTTCTCCGGTGTCAAAGAACTGGAAAAAATTTACCAATCACATTTCGTCCAAAACATGACCATGTAGTACAACATGTATGCCATTTTTTAGGAGACAGGCTTGTGCTCGGTGCACAAAAAGTGGCCAGACAGAATAGTTATTGTTAAACATTTAGCTCTGTCAACTCCATATAACACATACACACAAGTATAACCAGAATATGGCAATCATTATAATAAAGCATTCAAAGTATTGTGTTAATGTTATTCCAAATGCCTAAGAGAAAGTAGAATAGCCAATATTTTCTCAGACTGCTGCTCCCCTCAATCTTGCTCTGAGACTGGATGTCTGCCGTCATGTTATTCTCATTTTGGAAATTGCAGCCAGTTGAATCGGAGCCACTGGAGTCAGGTTCATGTTTGTTTTGCAGGATAGACGTAGGCTGTAGCCTTGATCAACATGAATAAATACTGAGTGTGTCTGGACCCACCATCAGTCTCACTGGTACCACAGGGTCCTGCAAAACCATGCTTCGCCTCAGCACCACACTCTGTGAGTATACTGATGACCATAATGATAAATAATCAAAATGATATCTCTTAGTTATTTTAGGTAAGACACAGTATATAAATATACTGTCCATTTAATGTTTCTTTTTCAGTGCTGGCAGCAACCTGTCTGCTTGTACGTCCAGGTAAATATCTGTGTGTATGATGTGAGGATGCTTGAATACATTTTTATGCCTTTATGTTAAACTAATACTTCCATATCTGTTTGTAGGCGTTGCCATAGAGACAACTACCACCTGTCAACCCGAAACTGTCCATCGCCTGAGCTGTGGTATGCCTCTATTTCCTAAAACTTTCTGTCCACAATAGTGCTTATATTTATTTTGGCAGCACTAAAGATCTGGTTGGATCATTTCTTTTTTCTTTTTTTTTACCTTTATCATCTGACTCAACCAGTGTTAAGGTATAAAAAAAGCTTTCGGGTGTTGAATCTTTTCTGGATTATGAAGAAAACATTTTGATATGTACGCTAGGAGGGAACATGTTGCAGTGTTGCACCCTCGAATCACACCGGACTCAGGATAGACATATTTAATTCTGCAAGAATAAATAAAAATACAAGAAATTATCAGCTGGTCTTCAGTGGCTTTTCTGCTTTCGGCTTGGGGACTGTGACTAAGATTCTTCGATTTGGCTCTCAGGCGTTGTCTCTTGGAATTTAGTCTGCTGGTAGGATCATTGGCTTCCCCAGGCGGGCCTGGGTACTGACGGGGAGCGCGACGTGAACGCTGATCCATTGCCATCCATGTCCCAAACAAACATCTGGTGTCAGACCCCACCCTACAGGTCCCTGGCACCAACCTGCCAAGGATACAGTGGTCAACTCTTAATAGATTCAGGTCCGGACATGGCCCCTGCTTGGCCAGCCTTCACAAATGGGGCAGCAGCCCAAGCCCATTGTGTGCCTGTGGAGAGGTGCAAACAATGGAACACATCATTGAAGCTTGCCCGCTCCACAGTCTAAAAGGAGGGTTAGACACCCTCCATACAGCAGACCAGGAGGCAACTGCATGGCTCAAGGACTTTGCATTCGCTAAATAAAAATAAGTGGCTTTTCTTATGTCAACGACAAACTGAAGAACCCAGCAAGCTCACAGCTTACTGTATATAGCGTACCCACAGTTGCTCTCGTGCCTTTTACAAATAGGAAATCAATTAAATGGGGGTATCTATAAAGATACAAAATAAAGTGTATACTAAAAATAACAATTGTCATATACCCTATATCCCTTACCAAAAATAAGTTTATTCAAGTGTGCTATTAGTATACTTCTTTTAAACTTAAAATAATAGACTATACTTTCAGTTTACTTTTTATAAAATTATCAGATATACTTAACAAAATTATACTTGTCAGTAAACTTGGCTTATACTGACAAGTATACAGAAAAGTTAAAGTATATTTAACGTGTGTTTTGATATTAATTTACTTTAAATTTTCCAAGGATTTTCTACGTTTTTGCATTCTCCCTTCACCATGGAGGCATGTGAGAAAAACTTTTTTTTTTATCTCATCATAAAATATCAAGTCAAAAAGCAAAAGTCTCTTTATGTAATGTATAAATCATTGGCTAAGTACTATAAGTTAAAGAAAACGTACAACTATACTTGCAGTTAAAACTAATAAAATAGTAGTTTACTGAGAGTATACTTTAAAGTGTACTTTCATAAACTAAAAAGTGGGCTACAAGTATATAACTAGTAAACTAACAGCATTAGTTCACGTGTAGTATAGTTCACTTCATAATATAGTTGCAGTACAAAATACAACTTAGATGTAAACTAGTTGTGTACTCAAAGATTAATATTCTTACACTTAAAAGTATACTTTTATTAACTAAAAAATGGGCCAATTTAGTCCCAAGAGGTATCAAAGTAGTACACTTAAAAGTATAAACTGATATTAGTATACTAACTACATAAAGTATACTTGGTAAATATACTTGAACGTAATTTTACTTCATACAATAAACTTAAAGTATACTACTTTTTTTGTAAGGGATACCACACAAGCAGACAAAAACGGTACTGATTTTACTAATTTTCTAATTTCTTTCCTTCTTTTCTGTGTAACAGATTCCGGAGTGGTCATTGTGGAGGAAGTGCTGTACGGACGTGCAGACAGTCAGACCTGCAGCGCGGGAAGACCTTTGGGGCAGCTTGCCAACACACAGTGCTCTCTCGAGGGAGCACTGAGCGCCGTCAAGACAAGGTACACATTACATGTACAATTAAATACACTTAGCGCGTCCTAAATCACATACCATGCACTACATACTCAATATGTGTACTATCGATCAACACTCTTTTGTGTAAATAAACAGTAGTATGTATCTTTTCGGAGGCACTGAGCAGTAATTTACGTCGTCACTTCCTGAAAGCCTCCTTGCCGGTTAGAGACGTGTAACCATGGTAACCCGTGGCAACATAACGATGATTTTGCAGGCAGGCAATCACAGAATTGAACTGTAAGTTTCTGTAAAATATTAACAGATTGGGACAAATCTTTCCCTTGAGCCATGTCCAGAGTGCATGTGGACAGTGGATAGATAAATAATTTATTGTCTTCTGTTAGAGGAAATGTGTTTCCACAGCCTTTACACACCTTAAAGAACATTAAGCACAAAAGAAAAACACTGCCATAAGGAACAAAATACAGTCACACGTCACAAGAACATGAGTTCATTGAGTGTTATTGCTACAGCGATGGCAGAGGGCTCGGAGCTTTTTTTTTTACTGATCACAGATCTGTGTCTGCGGCCGGATGGGAGTACAGTGAGGCGTGAGTTCAGGGGCGTTGCTGGGGTCATGTGCTATGGTGAGAGCTTTGCGTGTGATGGCGGTGTCAGTGAGGGCTTGGAGGTTGCGAGTAGGTTATGCAACTATGCTTGCAGAGTATACAAGCTAAACAAGTACATCGATTTGATCTCACTTGTTGATACGACGAGCAAATAACTGTGCAAGGTGTATTGCATAGCTTGCATAATGCAGCTGTACTCCCGCTGCACTTCCTGTAGTTAAGAACATTTGCTTTTCCCGTAATAACGTATGAATGTCACATGACTTGAACCGCGCCTCTTCGTGGAAGATACCTCCTACAGTTACATAACATAATGCTGGATTCAGCACAGCCGGGAACATTCAGCGCAAACTGTGATTGGTGATGCTGAGACAATCCCAGCCAAAGCTGTCTTAAAGTAAATAAATACATTCATCATAGACCTTGATATTTGAGCTTATTGTACTCTGTGTTTGTAGCACTGTATTTCCTCAATGCATCAATATACTCACATTCTGTTTCCTCACACATGTAGAGGAACCCCCTGCTCACTATCGCACCAAATTTGGGATCAATCAGAGCTTTATTGCATTATGAAATTACATGAGTTTGAGTGTATCATCTCCCATTCGGCCTGGCTTTATTTCCACTTCTTTTACTTATGAGGTGTGACACAATATCTGTCAATTGAAACACTTTTGCAGTAAAATATTTTTATACAGGAATTAATTTCGTATGTAGGAGACCTAAGAGAATATGAAAAACAGTGTTGTGCTTTGTTCTAGCTCCAGCAGGGGTATCTCAAGATTTTGGGTGTCTTCCCACTAGCCTAATTGCATTGTGGGATGTAATATTTCACCAGAAATAGTTTTAAATTTGCGTACTATTGGTTTCATATTGAAACATATTGGCTTATTGAAGAATCTCTCATACTGTTTTAGCGTACTAAATAGCATGTTTCGTATGGAATTTCAGACACAAGCACTGTTTTCATTGAATGTAGACTATTCTAAATGTGGCAACTAAAAGACTTCTAATAAAAAACATTCAACCAGACAACAAAAACAATACAAACATTGTATTACAATTAATAATTACAAGCCGCTACAGTGCCATTAATTGCTTTCATATCCAGTGCTTAACCTTCACAGGTTCTAAAACACAATAGGTGCCATAACATTGAGTGTTTTCTTCAGCTTCCTCATAGAAACAGTGACTAATTCATCGCAGAATGAGGAAGGTGTCCTGCATGCATTGTTGTGAATCTGTTTGATTTATGTTCACTCCGTAGGTGTGATGGAAAAAGGGTGTGTGAAATAAACCGGGATGTCTTCGGAGCAACTGATCCCTGCGTCGGCACCTTTAAATATCTCCAGACCAAGTACAACTGCCTGCCAGCAAGTCAGTCACATGTCTGCATGAAACTTAACTGATTTTGCTTGGTTTTTACTTGCTTTATTTACAGGCTGATATTTTTTATGTTTTTTGTTGCCAGTATTTCTAAAGGTTTTCAAACACGCAGGAAATGTATGTACATATACTATATGCATGGCTTGTTGCATTGATGGGACATTATGTACCTCACTGCTAACAAAACATGTATTGGGTGTTAAAGGTGCAGTCACGTTTATGATCCAATACACTTTTTGACAGGGGAAAGGCCCATTAATGTATAAAGAGAAAGGCAGTGGGAGCGAGACGGTAAATCTGGAGAGGGGTGTTGAGTTCAAACATCAACAATCTCTCTGTAGAATCTCTGACTCCAAAAAAAAAAAAGAAATTGAGTTTCCAGTGATTTTTCTTTTACTTATTTCCACTTGTCAATGTTTTAAAGGTGCCATATTGTAAAAAGTGAGATTTTCATATCTTTTTTTTTTATTATTTTAAAACAGGTTTAAATGCTATATAAATACTGTGAAAGTATCGAAACGCTCAATTCACGGAGAAATAAACACTGTACACGTATTCAGAAACTGTGCCTTTGAAACAAGCTTTCAGGATTTCTGTGATTTTGTGATGTCACAAATACACAATATTTTGACCATTTCACAGTTTAAAACGTAAACATTCTAAATTTGCCCCATTTTCTGTTCCAGTGTATGTGAATGGCTTTGTCCGAAATATGTGTACTATCGTTCAACATACTTTTGTGTGAATAATCAGTAGTATATACTGTATCTTTTCGGATACACTGAGCAGTAAGTTCTGTTTTATTAGTGTGACTTTTGACACAAAATGCATCGACTTGGTGTTAATAACGCATGTTTAATGTGGTTATTTTGACAGTTCACCTTGTGACATGTGAGCACTCTTTGGCCCACCTGCACTGTGGTAAGATCTCTTCTTTGTGTGCATTAAGATGAAAAAACACATGAGCGTTATTGTCACTTCAGCACTTAATGTCACTTTGTATTCTGAAAGCTACATTTTTTTCCCTCTTTGCTTCCAACTCTTCCTCCTCTTCTTGCCAGATGTCGGACAGGTTATATCTGTCTTTGGTGCTGATTATGGACGCCGCGACCAGACCACATGCATCTACAAACGGCCTGCCTCTCAATTTCTAAAGGTCGACTGCTCAAACCCCACTAGCAGCGTTTCTGACAGGTGCAGTTGCCCACTCTTTGTTCTTCAGGTTGAAGGCTGTGGAAATCAAAATCATGGTGTATTTAACTTTATAACTGCAGTAGAGTGATAGCTGCAAATTTATGATCAACTCATGTCACTCTGTCTCCACAGCTGCGGTGGGAAAAACAGCTGTAGTTTCAGCGCAAGCAACTCAGTGTTTGGAGACCCCTGTCCCGGCACTTTCAAGTACCTGGAGATTGCTTACGTCTGTGAATGTAAGTAGCTCGAAGGGCAGTTGGCACTTTTGATCAAATATGAATCAATATTCCGTTACTGTAATGCCTATTTTTCTCCTCAAATGTTTCCAGAAACACATCTTGTAGTGTACTGTTTAGCTGTAAAATTATAAAGTTTGTGACCCGGAAGCCATGTTGAGATCTGTTGAGGAAATATCAAGCACCGCCCACCAGCCGGAGCAAACTTTCTCACGTTACAGCTAAACAGTACACTACAAGATGCTTCTGAAAACATTTAAGGCGAGAAATAGACATTACAGTAACAGAATATTGATTCATATTTGTCAGCGCTGCCTAGTTTAGTGTTTGATCAGAGTTTGCTAGTGATTGACAGCTACCTCTGTTGAATGAACAGCCAATAGGAACGCTCTCTCTCTCTGAAATTACCTGTGATTGGCCAAAGTCACAGGTCACAGGCTACATTTTCTAAAGCCTGAAAACAGAGCCATGAGGAGGTGCAGAAGTCTAGTTATCTCTCAGAACACTTGGGTTACAATAAGCTGAAAGGAATTCTTGCCCAATGATGCCAAAAACATTCAGCCAACTGCAGGATTAAGGCTCCTGTCCAGGATACGATAGTTTTCTCTTTAGCACCATGCATCCTACTGAAGGTTCCATACTTACAACATCGAGATGGTGGGAAATAACTGCTTAAACAACTATCTTTGCAGCGATAAAAATCAGAAAATTCAGGCTGTATTAATCCAAAAGTATTCTGTTCTTAGTGCTTTTAGATTCGTTCTTGATTTTAGGAACATTGTGCTGTGATGATGAAGTGTAAAATGCAGTTTTGCACAACCAGTCACTTAAATATTTATCTGAAGTGAATCTTTTACCTGTTTTTTTTTCCAGATCCTACGACCATTCGAGAGGATGCCAAGTAAACATCCTGAAACCACAATAAGATCACAATAAACATGTTTTAATTAAAAAATGTTAAATCAGCAGCATGTGTCTTGTCAGTTTGTGATTAGGTTTGCTAATCTTACAATCTTTACAAATCTAAAGAAATGTGGTAAAACCAACTCCACTGCAGTGTCTGATGTTTTCTGTGTCTACCAGGAAGTGCAAACAATAGGTGCTTCAGATTGTTCGAGGAAGTCCGCAGATACAAATAACAAAACAAACACTCACCAGTACGTCAGTTTGCAGGAACCTGGATTAATTTATTGTAAATTAAAAGCAACTTGAAAACCTGTTTAGACTAAAAGATGAACACTCTGAGCAAAACTGTATGGCCTGTTCAACCAGAGGCCAATGGGCTAAATCCGGGCCTTTAATGACCTCAATCCAGCCCTTTCATCATTTATATATATATAGATATATATATATAGATATACTGGAAAAACAAAGTTTGGAAACTTGTGTTTGGTGGATTATTTCTCTGTTGTTACAATGCTAATGGTCATAGTATTTTACATGGTTGGAAAGCCTGTTTATTTACCTTCGCAATGATGTCCAACTTGTAAGGATCATGCATTTGTGGGATGAGCAGCACAGCTGATTATGTGGGGAGCGCCCAAGAAAAGGCTACCAGGAAGCCTGCAATGACTGCCCTTCACTTTCAGGCCCGTTTGCGCTGGTGTCGACAACATAGACAATGGAACCTGAACATGTCACGTTCAGTGATGAGTCCAGGTTCTGTCTGCCAAAGTTGGATGGCAGGGTCAAAGTATGGAGACGACGCGGAGAACGCTGTGCTGATTGTTGCACCGATGGAGTAACAGCTTTTGGTGGTGGAAGTGTCAGGGTGTGGGGCGGCATCTCCCTCACTGGAAAAACAAGGCTTGTCATCATTGAAGGCCATCTCAATGCAGTGAGATATCGGGATGAGATTCTGCAGCCAGTGGCAATCCCATATCTCCACAATCTGGCACCTAACTTCATCCTCCAAGAAACAACGCTCGCCCCCACAGAGCCAGGGTTATCACAGACTACCTCCACAATGTGGGAGTAGAGAGAATGGAACGGCCTGCCAAGAGTCCAGACCTCAACCCAATTCAACACTTGTGGGATCAGCTTGGGCGTGCTGTACGTGTTAGAGTGACCAACACAACCTTGTTGGCTGACCTGCAACGAATCCTGGTTGAGGAATGGAACGCCATCCCACAGCAACGTGTGACCAGGTTGGTGACCAGCATGAGGAGGAGGTGCCAGGCTGTTCTGGCTGCGTATGGATCTTCCACCCGCTACTGAGGCTCCTGACATATTGTATTAAATGAATAAAGTGTAAAATTGCCAATATGTCTTGTTTGTTCCTTGTTACTGATAGAGAGTTCAATCATCCAATCCACCAAACAACTCAAAACAAGAGTCAATTCCAACAGGAGAATACACTGTTTTCCATTGAAGGAGCATTTTGGCAAATTTTTCTTGGGCGCTCCCCACATAATCAGCTGTGCTGCTCATCCCACAAATGCATGATCCTTACAAGTTGGACATCATTGTGAAGGTAAATAAACAGGCTTTCCAACGATGTAAAATACAATGCCAATTAGCATTGTAACAACAGAGAAATAATCCATCAAACACAAGTTTCCGAACTTTTTGTTTTCAGTTTATATATATATATATGAAAAAAGTATTTCAAAAATAATAATAAATATTATTGCCAATAAGAGAGTTTATTCCCATTCATCAACATTACCACTCACTCTATTACTGCTGTTACGGACTATTAAAAGCAATATCATTGTGTCTTTATTTAAATAACCTGTGAACATAACACCAAGTTTATGGGTGTTTACATTGTTTGATAGAGATAAATTCTCATTTTATTAGTAGATTAATTAGCCCATTCATTAGTTATGTCTTGTTTAGCACAAGTCTGGCCCCTTTGGCACTTCACCGTAGGGCCGCAACTAACGATTATTTTCATTGTCGATTAATCTGTTAATAATTTTGTTCGGTCTATAAAATGGTGAAAAATGAAGTAAAAAAGGCCAAGACGACGTCCTCAAATGTCAAAGATATTCAGTTTACTGTCAGAGAGGAGGAAATAAACTAGAAAATATTCACATTTAAGAAGCTGGGATCACAGAATTTAGACTTCTTGTTTTATTTTATTTTTTTAAATAAACCCATTATCAAAACAGTTGGCATTTAATTTAATAGTTGACAACTAATTGTTGCAGCTCTACTTCACTGTTATTCAAAACTGGTCCTTCTTATAAAAGTAATTGAATAGATATGTTATTATGTCATACGGTGCTCTGAGGAATGTAGAGGCATTAAAAAGACTTAATAATCACACAGGCATGTGACCTAACCTAACCATTAAACTACTCATGCTGTTTACATCTCAACAACAATGTGCTCTCCTTCAAGGAAGAACATGTGTGAAATGTCAGAGGGACGTCTGAGGATGTGACCAAGACGGGAATTAATGTCTTTGTTGTCAGGCTGGAAAAACCATCTCTGACTTCATCACCACACAACAAGTAAAATGAGAGCTAAGCAAAACAGATGGGTATTTCCATGTGACCTTCCTGTAATGGGAGTCGGCATTTTGAGAAATCTTTTGCTCATGCTTGTGGTCCTTTGTCTTCTTATATCCGTGTTACAACCTTTCTAAAGAATACATTCTTGTTTTAGTTGCGTGTTCACATTTTTTGCCAGAGCTGAATAGGAGCCAATTGCACAAGATCATGCTATGGTTTTGTATAAAAGGTGAAGAGAACTCTTCACCTGGCAGATGAATACAGGTGTCTCAGCCATCAATCAACCCACTGCTCACCTCAGACCGCATCTATCTTCTGAAACCATGCCTTGCTTCAGACTCAGCACCACACTTTGTGAGTACACAACTGACTACAATAATTATGTGGGTTTGTGTAAAATTAGGAGCAGAGATTTCAGTTTATTTGCCATAATAAGTTTAAACCTGGTCATTTACATGCTGTATTTTCTCTTTTGTGAGTAAGTTTTTCATTACCAGTTGGTTAATACGTTTTGTTAAGCAGTGTCTTTTTTACCCTTCCAACATTTCTGTGATTGCATTTGTGAACATCTGATATCACAGTTTGTAAATCTTTTTAGTCAGCCCTCCTCCTCTAACCTTATTACTGTAGTAAGGGGATTGATTCTGAGATATCTGATTAGCTTTGAGAGGATCTTCAGCTTGTACAGTTTAAGGGTTATGCATCGCATAAAAAAGACCAGACTTAATAGCATCTTCTCATCAATTTTATCTACTTGTATGTTAATCAGTTTAGAAGACTCTGACTCATCTTTTGTGTTTTTTCCCTTAAGTGAAGAAAATGATGTCTAGAAACATTTAATTTACTCAGTTTAGTCATTGAGGGAAGATTGTTCGAAACTATGTGTAACAATTTAGTGAACACATGTTTGGACCCAAAAGCAGGACTCAAAGACCCAGCAGGTACTAATTAGGGATTTTTTCAGTCCCGATACCGATAGCAATACCTGGGCTTTGGGTATCGGCCGATATCGAGTACCGATCCGATACCAATGTTTGATTAATAAGATGTATGCCTCACTGTGTGGAAGAGACTGGGATCATTCTTTTATGTACAAGGTAACATCAAGCTTGACTTAAACATTTTTTTCCTATAACTTTATAAAACAAAATGTAACAAATAAATACATAGAAATACATTTACTGAATTATTTATCATTACAATTATTTTTGAAAAATCTTCAAAATTAACAGAAATTACAATTCAAGCGTAAACCTTTTTTAATGCAGCAACAAATTGGTCAAAACTTAAACAGGAATTAAAATTCCAGTATATAATATATATATCGTATATAAACATAGAACTGAATTTATTAGATCGGCCCCATTGTCACCAGGGTTGGAAATTGACAGCAGCCACCAGCCAAATGCTGGTAAAATATGCAAGTAGCTGCTAGATTTGCTTCACTCACCAGCCAAAAAAGAAAATGATAATCTATTGAGCGGCAATTGGACAAAAAAGTTAATTTCCAACCCTGATTGTCACCAATGCCCGATCCAACTATTTGAGTCAGTATCGGCCCGATATCCCATCCAATCCGGTATCAGTATCGGTGCATCTCTAGTACTAATCTCTAGTAATAATCTTTACTGAAACCAGACGGGCAAACAAAGGAAGGCAAACATAACCAGGCTGCGAGTAGGCAAACTAGGCAGGAGTCCAAAGTTAAGGCAATATCCCTTACGAAAAAGTAGTATACTTCAAGTTTCTTTTATGAAGTAAAATTAAGTTCAAGTATATTTCCCAAGTATACTTTATGTAGTAAGTATACTAATATCAGTTTATACTTTTAAGTGTACTACTTCAATACTTCATGGGACTAAATTGGCCCACTTTTTAGTTTATAAAAGTATACTTTTAAGTGTAAGAATATTAATCTTTGAGTACACAACTAGTTTACATCTAAGTTGTATTTTGTACTGCAACTATATTATGAAGTGAACTATACTACATGTGAACTAATGCTGTTAGTTTACTAGTTATAAACTTGTATCCTACTTTTTAGTTTATGAAAGCTCACTTTAAAGTATATTCTCAGTAAAATACTATTTTTTTTGTTTTTACTGGAAGTATAGTTGTAAGTTTTCTTTAACTTATTTTACTTAGCCAATGATTTATGCATTACATAAAAAGACTTTTGCTTTTTGACTTTTGTGATGAGATAAAAAAAAAGAAGTTTTCTCACTTGGTGAACGGAGAATGCAAAAATGTAGAAAATTCATGTACAAGTGGAAATGTTTGCTTATGTTTGGCTGACACAGTTTGACAGTGATGTTTCTTTTCCAGTGCTGGCAGCAGTATGTTCGCTCATGGCAGCAGGTAAAATATCTGAGCGAATGTGATAATGATGATGCTGGCATTTATTTTCTGCATACACTATGTGGCTTGAACACACTTCAATTTATGCTGTCATATCTGTTATTTTCAGTTGCTTCCAAAGAGAGAGTTGTCACCTGTGGCACAGGGAATAACGTCCATCACCTGACCTGTGGTACGACTGAGTCTTTGTGTCCACTGTGAGAGTATTTTATTCCCACACAAACAAATACAATGAACTTGTTTCTTAATTTCTCCCTTGGTGTGTAGCAGGTCACGGAGTGATCAGAGTGCAGGCGGCAGAGTATGGACGTAAAGACAATATGATCTGCAGTGCGGGAAGACCTCGGAGACAGCTGGCCAATACAAAGTGCTCTCAAGCTGGCACAGTGAACGTCCTCAAGAGCAGGTACACATTACATGTACAATAATAAAATAAAAATACAGTTTTTTAATTGCATGTATTCTAAATGGGGCTATACTGCTGGCAATGACTCTCCTAGTTTGGTTAAGGATTCAATGTCACTGACTTTTGAAAACTGTGTCACTCAAATGTAGTACGTCGATGGAGCTATAATAGAAAAAGCATGCACCCTACCAACGACAGCAGATCTCCACTATACTTAGTTACTAATGCTACTATGTGCAGCACAGATCTCAGTTGCATACAGGTAGAAATAAAAACCATAAAGTTCTTAAACCCATTTGTGCCCACAACTGACATTTTTAATTTCCTTTGGTGGAAGTGTTCTCTGGGCTTGTCTATAAGCACAAATGTGGAAAAATGCAATAGATTATATTTTAGGAAAAAAACAGTAGTCCCATGTGCCCAAAGACTAAAAATAGTATGATAAGAAAATGTCTGTATATCAGAAACTATAAAGATCAGAACCAAGTATTTGGTATCTATGAACTCATAACAAGTTCATAGATATCCACACATATGCAGTGTAAAAAAAAAAAAATTTCGTATGGAAAACATTTAATAAACACAATGTTGTCCTCATTTTACAAAAATCCTGACTTTGGCTATTAATAAAAAAAAAAAAAGTTTCATATGATCTATCAAAGTATTTCCGCACCAAAACCAAAGATTTTGACCGATCAGAACAAATGTGTCATTTTTCCTATCAAACTAAATAGTCTCTGGGCACAAATGGGTTAAACAACTGAATGAAGTAGATAATCTCAACTAACCTCCTTTCATTCTGTGTTAACTCTTCAACACCTGGACACATATTCTTAAAGTTTCATTGAAGGCTACACTCTGACGGCATTGTATCTGGATTCTTGAGCATTCTTTGTAAAACTGACCAAAAGACCAAAATGACCAGAGTCAAATCGATAGATGCATACAATCCCCAGCCCACAATATTTTCTAAGGGTCATCAAATACAAATGAACAATGACTTTATACTCTATATTAAAAATGAAATCTCACACACTCAAGTCTACTTCTAACACTATATATTTCACCTAAAGTATGAGGATTAAATAGTAACGTCTCTGGCAAAGCTACTACAGTATTTATTTAAGTTTCAGTGGGCTTTTACTTTGTGTTGAATACACACTGTTAATGTGTTTCCTCCAGGTGTGATGGCAAGAAGGAGTGTGATCTAAACATAAACAGTGTGCACAACCCTGATCCCTGCCGTGGCATCTACAAGTACCTGGAAACCATCTTCGCCTGCTTCCCAGCAAGTCAGTCACATGTCTGCATGAAACTAAGAGTGAAAAAAACCAAACTGCAAGTTTTATTGTGTGATGTCTAATGTGGTTTATTCATGTTACTTTGACAGTTCACTTTTCTACATGTGAGGGCTCTGTGGCAAACCTCCAGTGTGGTAATATATATATTTCTTTTTTTTTTGCATTAAACATAATTACATTACTCTCTAAATCTTAACTACATTTCTGTCTTCTCCACCTTGACAATTGTTCCTCCTCTTTTTGACAGCTGAAGGACAGATTATATCTGTGTACGGTGCTCACTATGGACGCACTGACCGGACCACCTGCACGTACAGACGGCCTCCTTCTCAGATTCAAAATGTCTACTGCGCACGCTCAGTCACTGGCTATGTTTCTAAAAGGTACAGCTGCACACCTTTTGCTAAATATAAGGAATAAATCAAGACTTCAAGAAACTATTTCCTATTGGCACAGATAGATATGTCTAAATAAATTGGTATTCTTGAAAGGCTTCATTTAGAAAGAAAGTGAAATTGTGAAAGAAAGAGATCAAAGAAGGGAAGCATTTCACATGCACAAAGGACATCAAAAAGGCCAAGAGCAAACCACACATTATGTAGGAAAAATCACATAGACATACAGTATGGTGTGTGTGTGTAGGGCATGCAGACTGGTGAAGCACTGTGGTAGCTTAGTTCACATTGTATGTTGTACTGCACTAAGAAGGAAATGCGATTGGTAAAAATAACAGCTACGACACACACAGACCTTGTGTGTCGTAGCTGTTATTTTTACCGATGCATTTACCGTATGCATGCATGGGTGGAGATTGTCCTTGCTGATGGAAAGGCCTTGATTTTATACCATGTATATAAAAAATTACCACCTCTATAATGCAGACCAGGTTTCATATGCTCCAAGGTGTATTCAAGCCTGTTTTCATTCGTCACTCTGCATCCACAGCTGTAATGGGAAGAACAGCTGTGCCATCGAGGTGGGAAACTCAAAATTGGGAGGAGACCCCTGTGGAGGCACTTACAAGTACCTGGAGGTGGCTTACATTTGTGAATGTAAGTATCTTAAAGGCCCATTTGGCTGATATGTCGAAAATAGTCATAGTATAGTACGTTGAAAAAAGTCATAAAAGTCATAGTATAGTTGATGAGAAAAAGTCATGGTATAGTATGTTAAAAAAGTTGAAAAAAATCATAGCATATGTTGAAAATAGTCATAGAAATCATAGTATAGTATGTCGAAAATTGTCATACTAAATCGGAAAAAAAGTCATAGTATAGTGTGTTGAAAAAGGTTTAAAAAAAGTCATAGTATATCGAAAAATATAAAGAAAAAAAAGTCAAACTATAGTATGTTGAAAAACGTAAAAAAATGTTGTATAGTATGTTGAAAATAGTCATAAAAAGTCATACTACGTAAAAAAAAAAGTCATAGTATAGTATGTTAAAAAAAATCATAGCATATGTTGAAAAGTAAAAAAATCATAGTATAGTATATTGAAAAATATAAAGAAAAAAAAGTCAAACTATAGTATGTTGAAAAACGTAAAAAAAATGTTGTATAGTATGTCGAAAATAGTCATAAAAAAGTCATAGTATAGTATGTCAAAAATAATCATAGAAATCATAATGTAGTATGTCGAAAATTGTCATAGTAAATCGGAAAAAAAGACTCATAGTACAGTATGTCGAAAAGTCAAAAAATCATAGTATAGTATATTGAAAATTGTCATAGTACGTCGAAAGAGTCATAGTAGTTTGTTGAAAAAAGTAAAGAGTCATAGTATAGTATATTGAAAATTGTCATAGTACGTCGAAAGTCATAGTAGTTTGTTGAAAAAAGTAAAAAAAGAGTCATAGTATAGTATTTTGAAAATAGTCATGTCATAGTTTTTTCAATATTCTATACTATGACTTTTTTATGACTTGTTTCAAAATACTTTACAATGACTAAAGCCATCCTAGTTATGCAATCAGTTGCTAAAATTATTTGTCTGAATTTAATATTTTCTATTCTTTTGCAGATCCTCTGTTCCTTGGAAAGTTGACTCCAGAGTAACCTGTGTTACAACATACAGAAATATACCTATATATCATACACCTATAAACATGCATTTAATTAAACACATTTGTCAGTTTTTAATCAGCTAGAGAAATGACACAATAACCTCAGAATCATCTTCCAGAAACATAACTATACTATCTGTAGCTACAATAGCTGAACAAAGAAAAACAACAAACCTACAGACACAATGAAAAAAAATATAATTTTACAGGAAAGTTTTTTTTTAAATCTTTTTTTTCCCATAAAACAATGAATGTCTGTAGATTAACAGATATGTGCAGTGATTTAAAAGTTTACATTTAAAATTACAAGTAATTGACATTGTTTTTATAATGACAATGTGTTTTTTTATTTGCATACATTGTAAGTGTAATTTTACATTAAATGTGAGGTCATATTTTACAGATTTTTCCTGTTCCTGATAATGAAGAAATGCATGTGAAATTTACAGAAATCAGTAGTTAAAGTGTTTTTTCTTTAAAATCAAGGTATGTGGTTAAAGTGATTTTATGTGTTAAGGGGTAATTAATATTAATTGTACAAGCTAAATAGTAAACACTGTGTGTGGCATATGAAATAAAATGACTGAAAACAGGAGTACATTTTATTAAGTCTCATTATTTGCTGCTGCTTAAAGAGAAAATGCCAATACTTTGAGTTGATAAAGTCACACAAATCTTCCAGGACTACAACAAGTGACCAGGCCAAGTTGAAGTCAATGTAAGTTGAACAAAATTAATTTTACCTTCCAGACAACTTGTCTTCAGTTTGTGAATACTACAAAAATAAGGATATCGCATTGATCGTGCTTTCAGGAAGCGGCAAAAAGGATTTATTAACATATTATTACGTGGTTCAAAAAGCTGTACATTAATCAGAAATGTAAACATTCGTCAACAGGCAACACTTCAGATCACACGGGATCAGATTCCCTGTGCTCCCTAAAGTAATAGGATATCATTTTGTTGCATGTTGTCAAACCTTAGCCTTAATGTCCCACAATGTTAATCTGTTAAATTGACTTCATGTAGCACGTGAGTGAGTGTAAACATCAGAAGTTATCCACAGCGACGACTACCAAATGACGGTCAGGTTGCTGATGTCGTTGGAGAAGTCGGTCTTCGACGGGTAGACGACCTTCAGATTCCCGTCCTGGTCCACTGTACGGACCTGCTGCACGATCAGTTCGCTTGAGGACTCGATGCTGGCGGGCGGCTCTTGTGGGACGTCCGCTTCTCCGTCTGACCCCGCTTCCTCCCGATGCTCCGCCGTGAACTTGTTCAACTCTGCCATTTTCTGTGATGAAACAAAGAGGGTTAAAAGAGGAGATGTCACGCGTCATCAACGCGTCATATCTTCAGGGTACAACACATGCGCAGTAAAATCTGATCTGCACTCGCCGAAATTGAGCCAATCGCGACGCGTGACCGCAGCTCCAGTTACACTGCGCATGTGTTACACCCCAAAACCCGTGTCCCAGCCCCACAGGAAATGCACTTTAAATGCCCGTATGTGATTAGTTGTTGCATGAGATGAACTTAAAGGGACTGTTGGTAAGAATCAGAAATGCTTGTTAACAGCGACACCTGTGGCCGTTAAGTCAACGAAAGTCAGCATTGGGCTCGCGCTTGTGCTTGCTCTACATAGACATGAACGAGCATCGCTCAAAACAGTGAGGCGACACACGTCAGCTAAAACCACAATATCACTCTATATTTCACCTGCTTGGCAGTAATGTTAGCTGACCAGACGGAGGTCTCTCCATGAATCACTGCTGATCCTAGTGTTGGCTTTTCCTGCTTCAGCCTCCCGACCGCGGCCGGAGGAAGACACCGGCACCCGGTCGGAGACGGTAACGTTTCTCTTCCTGCTTCAGCCCCGCTGATAACGTTTCTCTCTGCGGAGCCCCGTCACTTCACAAGACACGGAAAACCTCTGTTGGTCTGGAGGAGCTGCAGCATTTATTTCTGCACAAACGTCCACACAACGTCAGAGCTAACTAACTCTTCTGCTGTGTGTACTGAGCGCGCGTTCACGTCTAGAGGTGGAGCGAGACAGCGAGAACGCGCGCGCTGTCTGAGCGCAGGCAAGCAGGCACAGGAGAAGTAACTCCGGCCACACGCCAGCGCGCATTTATACGCTTAAAAAGTTACAAAAAGTCCCCTTAAAAAGGTGCTAAACTCGAAATTCAGAGCATTACTATAGCAACAAACAATTATTTGCTATGTAAAGATATAGAGGAGTATGGCGTCCTCTCCCTCTGTGTGTGTCGTAATCTAAGCTTTTCCGTGCTTTGTTTACGTAGCCGGTCCGGTCCCAGTGTGCGCCCCACTGGCTAGCTAATCACCGCCGCTCTGCACTGCGCTCATATGGTGGTTTCCACTGATAACGCTGTCCCGGAAGCGCAACGCCTACCCTCTGGTTCCTCCCCCCCAGGTTAACCCTGCCATCTCTGTCAGCAGCGTTCGTTCTGTTAGCACCATTAGCTGCTAAGTGCCGTCTCAGCCGTCGCCATGTTGAGAACCGTGTGGAGGCAATCCCTCAATCAAAGATATGATATGAATTTTGAATTTAGCACCTTTAAGATTAGGGAAGGACTTCTGTTTTTGGGTAAATGTTAGTCATACAATACAAGTCATACAATATAAGACCAGCTTGGTCGCCATGTTGAGAGCCGTATGGAGGCAATCCTTCAATCAAAGATATGCTCAAAGTTTTTAATTTAGCACCTTTAAACAGTATTTCAAAACAGAAAAAAAAAGACACGGATGCATTTCTTTGATGCATTTCATTAAACAATGAGATGAAAACTCAAACACTTAAGATCAAACACACCCAAAACAGGAAAACAGGAGTGGAGAAAGGGCGAGGCAGTGGATATAAAGACACAAGATATGTCCCAAATCCATACTATTTGCTAATTCTGTACAGTATTGAACACAGGCTAATTGTTATGTATTGTTTTAGCAGTTTGTAAAAGAAGAAAAATGGGGACTAAACATTGTAATATCAGTCCCTCTGTTCAAATGTTATGTCCAGATGACACATTTTCATGAAGGCAGCTGTGAAACTTCATGATCAACTTTATCCAAATATTTTTAGTCACCTAAAAGTGATGTTTCTTCTCGAGCCTCCGTCAGGCCAAAATTGCCACTTGTCCGCAGGAAATATTACCCTGAACTTTCCATGAGTTTTCCTCTAGCGCTACAAATCTTCTACATAAAGTTATCTTAAAACTACTGATTAATCCAGATTATCTACAAGTGACAAGAGCATCTAACACAGGTGGTGTCTTTGAGTTTTCACATGAATAGCGATGACAAAGGTCTGAGTCTTGGACACAGACTCATTTAGAGGAAGATAATGATGTTATAACAAAAAACAAAAAAAACAATGTCCAAATCTATGAAAATAAACTTGTCTCATTCGTTAATGACAGAGAAAAGAGAGAGAGAAAAGTGAAGCTTACTACAATCAGAGCGTCCATAACATCTTTACAGGTCTGCAGGCTGGCTGCACTCGTCACCTCCAAGAACAACTCTTTGGTCGTCTTCTTGATCTGTAAAGTGCAATCAGCCGATCATGTAATTATTCTATTATATCATGAGAAGACAGGGACAAACTGTGGGCAACAATAGGCATGTCAGATGTGTTATAATTTCCACCGTATGACGGTATTTAATGTGAAATCCTCTCTTATGGGAGCACACAATTATGATAACCAGGAAGAAAATAAGACATACACACCTTGGTTTTCTCACTGTTGGTAATAGGTGGGAATGAGATCACATGTCCCTCTGCATCCACTATGCAGGGATACATTGCTTTTCCCTGCAGAAGCTGCAGATATCTGTGAAAAAAAACAGTTGGAGGACAACATTACAAAAGGGGGATAAAGCAAACAACAGATGCACAGCAGGTTATATTCTTTCTATGATAAACTTGGTGATGCATTAACCACAGATTGAAAAAAAACATTAGTGGTTTAGATGATGTTATAAATCAGTCATGTCTATTATCATACTCAAGATCAATAGATCAACAATATCTTTAAATCCTAATTTTCATGCATTTTCTTTTAATTATTACACACTGATTACAACTACCTGCAGAAATGTGCGCTTAATAAGCTTGTGATGCCTTATAATACGTTAAACTTTGCACATTCAACATGGAAGGTTGAAATAAATCGGACTAAAGCTGTGGTTCAACATACTTACACTGCCCTCATGTGTTCAAACTAGGGCTCTCAATTGATTCAAATATTTAATCATGAGTAATCATTTTTTGTATCTGTTCAGAAATGGAGCTTAAAAAAATTTAAATGGCCATGCCAGTTTTTCCTCGTCAAGATTTTGCACAAGTTTGGAGCGTTATTTAGCCTCCTTCACAACAAGCTAGTATGACACGGTTGGTACCGAAGGATTCCTTAGGTTCTCTTGTTTCATATGATACCAGTTTCTTCACTGTAGCTTTTAAACTGAGCAGGCTACAACGTTGCGTTCCAACAAATTTGCTTTAACGTGTTATTATCGCGTTAACTTCGACAGCCCTAAGTTCAAACATAGCTGCAAGCGATACAGATTTTTCATATAAGTTGTCTTTTATTTTGAAAATCAGTTTGTGTGTCTTCTTAAAAACTTTCCTCCCTCGACTCCAGCCTGCAGTTAACTAACGAGGATTTTTACATTTTCCCCAAACAGAGCTCATGCTGTACAGAAGAGTCATACTGACTTGTGGAGGCCAGTGACGTTCTGCCTCTTCTTCTGCTTCCTCAGCTCGTCAGCCTCCAGCTGAAGGTGTCTTATCAGCTCGACGGCCGACATCTCCTTCCGACCCAGTGCCACAACCTAACAAACATTGTGTTCTTATGTGAAATTCTGATGTTTTTTAAGAGCTTTACACAGCAATTGGATTGAAATCTGAAAATAATGAGTCAACCAATCTGCGTTACCTTCAGCTCGGTGGGTGGTTTGACACCATACGTCAGGGGAGCTTTGAGAAGCTGCACATCATGAGTTGCGATGGTTGCGATGGTCCTTTTACCACACAAGTCATCATGAAGCTTTGTCTAGAAAAACACAATTATTTTATTAGTCATGCACTACTAAAATGGTCCAATGTATACCATCTTGTGAAGGGGTCTGACCTTACCTGAGCCACCAGGAACCGCTTGAGAGAGTTCCCAGACTTTAGGTTCATGCCTCTGACCACGCAGCACACCAAGTACGGTCGAACATCTTTCACCTCCGCACTCACTGTGACCGTGAGCGCCGTAGGATTGTCCGAAACATGGAGAACCCTCACCACCATCTTGTTCAGTTCCTCCACCTCATCCTGTCCGTCCGCCGCCACCTTCTTCTTCCTCTGCTGCCTTTTCCCCTTGTCCGCCTTGCGACCCCCGTCCGCGTCGCCTCCGTCCTCTCCCTCCGTCCGTCTCCCTTTTCCTTTTCCTCTGATGTATTCAAGGATGGACTTGGTCTGGCAGCCGTTGACCATCTTCTCCAAACGTTTGTCGCTCAACTTGTTGCCTTTGAAGTTGATCTCCTTTAGCTTGGCACAGTCGCTCAGTTCAGAGGGGATCTCACTCAGCTTGTTGTTGGAGAGGTCCAGCACCTGGGAAGACATGGTGTGAGGTAGGGCTGCGCAATTAATCCAATATTAATCGCGATCACGATTTTGGCATCCTGCAATTAAATGAACATGATCTCCTGCGATATTGACCTCTAAAATATGTGTTCTGCTCATAGAAATCTCTGCATATCAAATCAAGCGCTTCCTAAACTAATAGCCAGCCAACAACCGGTGATCCAGATGTTTTGGCTTCATGTTTGGGTATAGATATCATCTTAATGTTGCTAATTTTGCTCTGGAAGTGCACCACATTGAAGCATTCAACTTCAAAATGTAGCTAACAAAATGATATTCCTGTATTTTTTCATATTGCAATATATATAGTAGAAAAATATATGTGTATATATATATATATATATATACATATATACACATATATATTACATACTACATATAACATATTATATATATAACATACTGTATATACACACACATATATATGTATATATATATGTGTGTATATGTATATATATATGTCTATATATGAGTATACACACATATATATCTATACATATATATGTGTATTTATACACATATATACATACATACATACATACATATATATATATATATATATACATATATACACACACAAGAGAATACTGCATTTAAACTGTGCCAGTATTCTCTTGTGTGGAGGTTACCCGCCAAACTCCGTTTAAAAATTTACCATTTTTGTACTGAATTGCATATTAGACAAATTTTAAACCTCGTTAGCTATAATTTCAGATGAACACCAGACACAGTGACATCTTCTTTTGAATTCGGCGTACATTTGATCCACACATGAGCATTTTTTCTTAAAGAAAATCATCACTTTAAAAAGATGACTTGAGGTGCTTGGTGGTCCAAACCAACCCACCTTTAGAGCAGCTAGCTTGTGCACATCTCCACTCAGCTGTTGAATGGAGTTGTCAGAGGCCTCCAGGGTGCTGAGGAGATCCAGTCTCTCGGAGTAGAAGTCAGCGGGGAAGCCGGTGATGCGGTTCTTGGAGATGTTGAGGGTGGAGAGCTTGGTGCACTGACTCAGTCCCTCTGGCAGCACCTCCAGCTTGTTACAGCTCACATTGAGGGTTTTCAGCTCCTTTAGGTGAGTGATTCCCTCTGGTAGCACGCTGAGGTTGTTGACTGAGAGGTCCAGCACCTTCAGGGACTTGAGTTTACCGAGGACATCTGGGACGGAGGAGAGCTTGTTCCTACACAGGATGAGGCTCTGGAGGTTGATCAGATTCTGGATGTCGCCGTGGATCTCAGTCAAACTCGGGCACTGGCTAACCTCCAGATAATTGAGCAGTGTGAGGGAGTAAAGAGCAGAGCAGAGCCCTCCGTTAGAGGAGATCCTCTCGTCCGCAGATGGACCCTGGAAGACCAGCTCACGTCTCTTCTCTGTGCCTACTTTCTCTATCTCTGGCCAGTCCTCCATGTCATCCATTACTACTCTTCTTTTTCTTCTTCGTTGGTGTGTATTGGGCGGTTTTTAGACACCCAGTTGTCAGGAGAACCGAGGAATACATCACATCCGTTTTGATATTTCAAAATAAATTAGCATGTTTTTTTTTATATACAGGTTTGTGGATGAGTATTAGGGCCACATTGAGGAAAAAACATAAATCAGAGATTCCTCGTCATAATTTGACGAGAAAAAAGTTGTATTATTAAGAGAATAAAGTCAGAATATGACGAGGATAAAGTCATAATATTACAAGAATAAAGTCATAATATTAGGAGAATAAAGTCGTAATTATTACGAGAATAAAGTCATAATAGTACGAGAATAAAGTCGTAGGTTTACGAGAAAAAAGTAGTAATATTATGAGAATAAAGTCATAATATTATGAGAATAAAGTCATAGGTTTACGAGAAAAAATAAATAATATGAGAATAAAGTCATAGGTTTACGAGAAAAAATAAATAATATTATGAGAATAAAGTCATAGGTTTACGAGAAAAAACAAGTAAGATTATGAGAATAAAGTCATAGGTTTACGAGAAAAAGGTAGTAATATTATGAGAATAAAGTCATAGGTTTATGAGAAAAAAGTAGTAATATTATGAGAATAAAGTCAGAATATTACGAGAAAAAAGTCATAGGTTAACGAGAAAAAGGTAGTAATATTATGAGAATAAAGTCTGAAGTTTACGAGAAAAATAAGTCGTAGTATTATGAGAATAAAGTCATAATATTATAAAATAGTAATTTTACGTGTTATTTTTTTTTTTTTTTCCCGTGAAGTTATGACTTTATTCTCGTAATATTAAAAAAAAAATCTCGTCAAATTATGACTTTATTCTCATAATATTACGACTTTTTTTTCTCGTAAAGTTATGACTTTAATCTCACAATATTACGACTTTTTTCTGTAAATCTCTGATGTTTTTCCCTCAATGTGGCCCTAATACTCCGTAGTACATTTGCTCTTTGGCCCTCACTGCATTAGACTAATATACTATATACTTAGACTATAAACTGTGTTGCCTTCATCACAATGCTCAAATCTTTTGCGGCTCCAGACAGATTTCTTTTCTTTTTTTTGCCTAAAATGGCTCTTTTGATAGTAAAGGTTGCTGACCCCTGGGCTGGCTGACTATACCAATTAATTATTATAGAAACGTAACTCGGAAGGATGAGTACTACTTTGAAAACTTCAATTAATACAGAATTGTGAGCTCTTGTAATGCGTTGTTTTGTTAATTTGTGGCATATTTTATTTTTATTTTTGTGTAATATTTATATCACAAATATTAGATTTGCTTGCCCCTGCATATTTACCGCAATTATTGTACGAGCCTTTATTTTGAAAAAGAAATGTTTGACTTCCTGTAGTGACCGGTATGGTAGTTGCTAGAACAGAAGGGGAGCCCGCAAACTGGGTAAACTCTCGCGAGATTGTTAAGGCTAGGCATCGATCTCGAATAGTTAAGGTTACGGCATTGATTTGGAATAGTTAAGGTTAGGCATTAAACCTCGAATTGTTAAGGTTAGGCATTGATTGACCTCGAATGGTTAAGGTTAGGATAGGTGGTTCCGGTAGCGAGTCTCGCGAGAATTTGTGCAGATCTCAGATCAGATTTCGCAGTTTGCGCTCTCCCTTCTAGAACCACGAGGTAGTGACTGGCAAAATATATCCATGGAGACTGGCACGAGGACACGAGGACCAGGAAGAAGTTGTGAAAACGCATTATTAAATGTATTTTTAATGTGTATCGATATGACAGTTATCTCAAGCGTATAAAACTACATTTTAAAAAAAAAAAATGTTTTTATTGTGTTATTAAGTGATTACAAAACAAGTGAAGACATGTGCAGGGACATGTATAAAAAATGCCAAAATATATTATACAGAGAAAGACAAATAACTAATAAACTAAAACATCACAAGGGGATAAAAACAGGTTGAAAAGTGTGTGTGTGTGTGTTTGGCATTGAATGAGGCTAGATGGTCATATATGACATATATCTACTCTTAAACACATATACTGTACACATGCACACATATCTACACACACACACACACACACACACACATACAGATATCCTTCCTTTTATGTGTAGAGCATAGGGGGAACAAAAACAAAAACAAAAAGAAAATAAATTAGTTAAATATATATATAATACAGTATATACACATACACATATATATTAATAATATGAATAATAATAAAGATGATGATGATGATGAGGTCATGATAATAACATCAATAATAATACCAACACTTACAATAATAAGTGAGATAAATAAATAATAACAATAATAAAGAAAACAATTTTTTAAAGTTAATTCGAAGGTCATATATAATTATAACTGTATTTGTGTTTTGCGTTATGTGCGGTATAAAACTACATTGACCACAATCCATTGCGAACGACCAGACAATTCTACTACTGCGCATGCGCGTTCTGGTTGTTGTCAGCGGTGGTTATGGAGATGAAATGGGACTACAAGCTGTCAACATTACAGTGATGTTCGTGGTAAGATATCTGAGAAATACACGCTAGAAAACTTCTATTTACTCTAAAATGTACACCAACAAAAGGTAGGACATAACGAATTACAGTTGTTAGGACATTTATTGGATTTTAGCTTTTTAAAATGACCTTAAAGAGTACAGCTACTGTAAGTTAGCTAATGTGAGCTGATTGTGTAGTTAACAGTTGGCTAGCAAGTCAGCATGAAGGACTTCTCTGTGCTATAACGTTACTCCTCTCCAAGGGGCTTGTGTATGCCAATATTCAGAATAGTTTATTTTAACCTGAGGAGAACCATACGCCAAATTTAGTGCAGTAAACTGAACATTTAATATGTATTCTGTCTTCTGTAGCTCAAGTAAACCCTTCAACAAAACTTTAAGCCTCTTGTATTCAACATACAGCAACTGACATACATTCAGTACACATACATGATGAATAAAGTGCAATTTAAGTGCAAATTCAAGATTCAAGATTCAAGCCCTTTATTGTCATTGTGTAGTACAACGAAATTAGATTGTGACAATCCCATAGGTGCTAATGAAAAGATAATACAATACAAAAAAGAGATAGTGCAATATAAATATAAAAAATATAAAAGATAATACAATACAAAAAAGAAATAGTGCAATATAAATATAAAAAATATAAAAGATAATACAATACAAAAAAGAAATAGTGCAATATAAATATAAAAAATATAAAAGATAATACAATACAAAAAAGAAATAGTGCAATATAAATATAAAGAATATAAAAGATAATATAATACAAAAAAGAAATAGTGCAATATAAATATAAAAAATATAAAAGATAATACAATACAAAAAAGAAATAGTGCAATATAAATATAAAAAATATAAAAGATAATACAATACAAAAAAGAAATAGTGCAATATAAATATAAAAAATATAAACGATAATACAATATAAAATATAAAAATACAATATGTATATTGATGAGATGACAGTTTTGCCAGATTATTGCACAAAGTGTCCGTCAGATAATGATATAATTATTGCACAGCATCATATAATTATTGCATAGAGTGATCAGCATGTCATTGCACATATCCATAACAGTAGATTTAAAGTATTTACATTGCACAAAAGTGACCAACGTGTTATTGCACATGTCCGTAAACAGGAGATTTACATTGCACGTGTTCAACTCAGACAGAGGAGATGTCAGAGTTCAGGAGGTTTATGGCAATTGGGAAAAAAATATTGTCTAATATTGTCAAAGTTATGGACTGAAATAAATATTTTGTTGCCAGTCATTGCTGTTTAGTTGCTGACAACTTTGTTGAGCATCATTTGGTTAAGTCTAGTGACATTAAACAGGCTGTTAGCAGTCCTTTAGAATATTATTTAAACATGTTCCGGTAAATGTGTCAGTACTAGTGCTGATAAAATACCTGAGTTTGATTACTGATAACTTTTTTCAACACTTTACATTGAGAAAAAAAAATATTTGTACTTTGTACTACTACAAAACCATTAATTCATTCAGAAAAAAAAAGCCACAGTTCTCAAATATTGAACACAAGCATCCATACAAGAACAATTTGTAAATATAATGGAGTCTACAATTGGCTAAATTTAAATCTGTAACTATTCAGTCAAAGAATTAGTAAACTGGACTGAACATCTAACCAGACATTAAATGCTAGTTTTCACTACTTAACAGTACTTGGTGCTATGGACACATTTCAGTCCGTACTAAAAGAGAGGTTTGATAACCAGACATCAAGAGGATGTAGTTTCTTGGTCTAAACTAGACATTCAATATAGAATCAATTTGTCAATCATTGTCAGTAGAGCAGCTCCAGGTGTTATGTCAGTGTAATGTAAGATACACACGTTCATAAACACAAATTCCAGGCCTGTAGAATAAATAAATACATTGTGGAATTACCATTAATATCATATTTACATCCATCATTGACACTAATTGAATTCCTTTGCTCTTTCAGATATTAAATATCAGATATAAAAAAACAACAATATTTCTTATTTGTGTTGTATCAGTGTCCATCAGAGGGATGCCCAGAAAGATAGGATTCATTGTGGTCAACTCTTCAAGTCATGAAGACAACTTCAGTGCCAAGGAACTCATGGTGCATGCACCCACAGTCAATGGCTGGAGATCTAACAGGTACATCATCAACACAGCACTTTACTTTCAAAAACACACCACATTCATTTCATGGCAGCTTTATGTCTTCCTAAGTAGCAAAAGCAATAAAAACAGCAGCATTTTGTTAATTCTTGTGAATTTAATATTCGGCAGGCTGTGCTCGTACCCTCAACACGTCACCCTCCAGCTGGTGGAGAGAAGTAGGGTGAGGAAACTGCAGCTGCTGGCCCACCAGTACCTGATCCCAGCCAAGGTGGAGTTCCACATTGGAGACACCCTCCCTGAAACCGGCACCTCAGGGTTTCCCGGGCAGCTTCGCAGACTCGGGTGAGACACATTTGGACATTTGCACATTTGGTTATTACAAGGTGGTTTAAGAGATTTGGATGATGCAGCATACACAAACATAGGTTGTTCTTATGTGCTCAAGTGAACAAATGACGTCTTGTGCGACGCGGCGCAAATACGCTGGTGCTACGCCGTTATAAATCGCCATTATGAACCTAGAGATCCTGATATGGAGAGGGCAGAAAATAGTACCAGCAGCTTGTGAGAATGCCAGTGCGCAAGAAAAAGTCACAGTACACCAAGGAGTTAAATGTAGAAGTGCCGGTACTGCGGTGAGTACCGACCTACTTCGAGCACTGAATATGCTTGCCATCACCCTTGCCCAAGGCACTGGCTCACAATTGAATTGGTCTCCTACTAGATATCTAGTATGAATTACCCCACAGGGATAAACACAGTATCTGTACAGTATATCATCAGATCACAGAATTAAAATGCAGCCATGCATTTTAGTCTTGTATATCTCAGCAGAGGAGCCGAAATGAAAAGCAACACTGTACTCTCGCCACAGGTACGTGTCTTTGTCGGACAATGAGAAGACAGGCTTCAAAGCTCGGGAGCTGAAGTCGGTCCATGTAGACGCCGTCGGAACGTACCTGAGAATAACCCTCCATAGGAACCACACCAACCATTACAATCACCACAATCAGGTAGTGTTTTTATACGGTAACGATGCACCTACACCACTATTTCACTGCCTTAAACTTTTGTCTGATGCAGAAGACTGATCCAAACTGTGAGCAATGTGGTGTATGTGTTGTTCTACTGTGTTTGTGAGTTGTAAAAAAAGTCTTTTGGTTGATGTTGCCTTCCAGAATTAATTAGGTTAAATTAATGGGGAATAAACAGCAAAATCTTGTTTAAAAGAAGCTCAACAATAAGAATGGAGTTTTTCAAACATTAGTATTTTAGATCCACTGTTAGAAACATGATGACGTTATTTTGTCTTGATTTCTGCTGCATGAGGCTCTCAGTAGCATCACTTAGCCTGCCATCAGCCTGGTATCCCATAGCAACACAGACCATTATAGTCTCATTATAATCATGATGTGTTGTGGTGACATGAGAACATTTAAAGACTACTGTAAATGTGGCTGATAGATAGGCTGTATGTTGAAAAAAAATTTCAGGAAAATTTTAGCTTAATTAAGTCTGTGGTTTTGAACACAGCCAAAGACTAAGCTATTAATCAAAAGAATATCTAATAGCTTAATCAGTAATGAAAAGCAGCAGCTCTAACTTTTAAACATTTTATAGGCTGCATTTTCTAGATTTGTGTCTTGAATTTGATTTTGAAATTAGTCTTGAATTTCATAAATTCAGTTCCAGTTAGCAATGTCAATGTTTTTGAAACCCCGTTAATACAATTTTTACTCAAATGATAAGGCTGGTGTTCTTTTGTATTCTTCTTACTGTTAACAAATCCCACGAAAAGACCCAACCCACAATGTGTTAGTCCGTCCCTCAGTACTTCCCTCCCCAGTCTGTGGGGCTCAGTCCCAAGCCCCATTTCTTCCCGCTGAAACTTCTAAAACAACTTACTCAAACAGAAGTGAATTGTGCATTTGTTGGGGACTACATTCAGCAGCAGACTAATACACATTTAGTGCTTTAATCAGTATTTACAGTAGGACCGCAACTAACGATTATTTTCATTATCGGTTAATCTGCTGATTATTTTCTAGATTAATCGATTAATAGTTTGGTCTATAAAATGTCAGACAAAAGTGAAAAATGTCCATCCCAGTTTCTCAAAGTCCATGGGGATTTCTTAAAATGTCTTGTTTTAGATAAAGATATTCAGTTTCATATGATAAAAAAACAGAGAAAAGTAGGAAATCTCCATATTTGAGAGGCTGAAACAGCATTTTCTACCATTTTTGCATGAAAAATTACTTTAACGATTAGTCGATCATCAAAATATTTGCCAATTATTTTTCTGTCGATTGACTAATCAATAAGTCGACTAATCAGTAGCAGGACGGTGTATGTGAGTACAGACAGTACTTGTCAGTAGGATCGATTAATTCTTGGTATTGGGCATTTCATGTGATTTGTTGATAATAATAATAATATAGAATATCACCAGCCTTATCCTTTAATCTGCGGTAAATTATTTCCACTATTAACCTCCCAACACAACCATTTATCACATGCATTGATTTTTGATTTTCTCTCGCAGTTCTGTTCAACCACCTCACCAACATCTGTTTATGATTTCAGGTTGCTTTGGTTGCCATTAATGTTCTGGGGGATTCTTTGGATGGCAATGCTTTTAACACTATTGTAAGTGAGCACTCTCTTCACCCGTTCACCCATCACTGAACTTACATCTGCACAGCAATAGGTGGGGCTGTTGTGCTGTGGTTTTGTGAGACAACGCTCTGTCATCAGTCACTTAATAATGGGGCTGATTGATGTTTCCTCATCCATCCACTGACATTGCAGGCACTATGACAGCTTGAACTTTTGGCTTGTGAAAATGGGAAACAGGTATGTTAAACCCCCTGAGACCCCGACTTTTCAGAGGCCGTAGCCAGTTCAGTTTTAGAGCTAGAGTGAGGGTACAGATATCATTTTGGTGAGGAAGGGGTCCCTTGACCTCTGACCTCAAGATATGTGAATGAAAATGGGTTAAATGGGTACCCACAACTCTCCCCTTTACAGACATGCCCACTTTATGATAATCACATGCATTTTTCGAATGCAGTATAAATGTGTTATTTTCGCCTAATCTAAAAATGATGTGTTTGAATATTTCTGCACACAGGTCTCGGAATTGCATAAATTGTGTATCACTGTAAAGCTGAGACTCCTGTGGATCCAATGAGCTCCTGTAGATAGCTCCCTAGTTCCCATAGTAGCCATTTCATGTAGTGAGACCATTTTTTAAAACTTGACCTCACTATATAAAATGACCTGTGGTGACCTCTAGGATAATCACAGCCTCATGAAACTTTACAACCACAAACTACAGACCTAGAGCATTCAGAGAATGGATGGCTTTCCTAGGTAGATTGACAATAAGGGGGTTTCTGAGCAGTTTCCAGAACAGAAGTGCTCGCCATCCAATCGCCGAAAAATGCAATTTTTGTAGAAATCTCCAGATGTCAAAAGTTTTTGATACCAAATCACAGCAAGACTTTTTCTATGGTGTTCCTCAAGGTCTAGGGAGTCTTAATGTGGTATTTTGGAAGGATTATTGATAATTTTTGTCAATTCTCGAGTGGTAAAAATAGTTAAATTTAGCACCAAATCTGTGTAACAAATGGTATCAACCCAAAAATTGCTGCAACAAGTTATGAGACATAATAAAGCATTGAAATAGCCATCATATTCTTCTACTAAAAACCTCATGTAACCCCCAAAAAAGACACAAACGGGTCTATTGTGGGTCTCAGAGGGTTAAACAAAACAGGTGAATCATTCATTTATTTTTCATAAAACTTCATAAAACAAGAAACTGCATTCTGAACATCTGTTTTTTTCCTTATATGATGCTATTTGCTCTGGGCAAAGTTGTGCATTTTTAATTTTTGTTTGTTAGAATACAAAGTAGCAATACTAATGGGGATGGACAAAGAATACTTACAGTACATAATATATTGCAAATTCAGTAAAATAGCACTGTATAGATAGAATGTCCAGTAGATAACATATAATAGATACAGTATATTGCATAGGTGTTTTATGTAGAATTTATTTGTATTGACTGATCCAAAGACACTGTACAGTATAAACGCATAAGTCTGTATGCACACGTGTTTACCTGCATGGTGTGTGAGTGTATATGTGTCAGGAATGTAGTAATGAGACACAAAGGGAGGGCAGTATGTAATCACACAGGAGGCCTTTAGTTAGCCAGCGTAATCAGATAGTCCTGCAGACAGACAGGTCCTGGAGGAGAGAGAGCACCTTAAAACACACACAGAGACATGGAAAGACACCGACACACACTCGCACAGATTCCAGTGAACAAGCTGTGCATTGTTGCTTCACTAATCCACCTCCACCGCAGCAGTGATCTCGCTCGGAGGGTCGGCTGGATCTTGTTCTCTTATATCTGTTCTGTGACTGGAAGTTGTGTTTGTCCTGTGGAGGGACGCTGTGGTGTGGATGAAGGGAGAAAGCTACGTGCCTCTTTAAAAGTGTCGGTTCATCCAAATTATGGAGAAAAAAACCCATCTTCTCACCTACCTCTAGGGGGTATCTAGCCACGCAGATCTGTCTTTGAGGTTTCTGCCTCCACTCAAATACAATGGAGGTAAATGGAGTTATGTTCATCAGGGCTGCAACTAACGATTATTGTCATTGTTGAATAATCTGTGGATTATTTTCTCAATTAATCGATTAGTTGTTTGGTCTATAAAATGTCAGAAAATGATGTCAATCAGTCTTTCCCAAAGCCCAAGATGACGTCCTCAAATGTCTTGTTTCGTCCACAACTCAAAGATATTCAGTTTACTGTCATAGAGGAGTACAGAAACCAGAAAATATTCACATTTATGAAGCTGAAATCAGAGAAGTTTTAATTATTTTCCTTAAAAAATGACTCAAACCGATTAGTCGATTATCCAAATAGTTGACGATTGATTTAATACTTGGCAGCTCTACTGTTCATGGTGCTCAGAGCATTGAAAAGGTGTGATGGTTGATGGTAAACGGAAGCTTTTTCGCTGTCACAGAGATGCTGAAGCTGCCTTCATGGCCTCCATTAACTCTCCATCAAACTAAAAAATCTGCTCTGTAGAGGTCAAAGGGTTTCTTTTACTCTTTCCTTTCTGTCAATCTCCAAATCAGTAATGCCAACCTCCAGGCTTTAAGCGATGCTGATGTGAGTTTTCATTTTGATGTTACTTTTACATTACTCCACCGTGGTTTATTTATTTTCCAGGCGTTTACGTGTTACTGCCCTAAATGGCAGTGTAATAGGCCTTTGTCACAGCAGATATTTTGACTTATCATAGTTACTAATAACATTAACAATGGCTCTGTTGTGGCATGGCAGTGAGCCAGCATACGCAATACCAGGAACCTGAAGGAGCTAAATGGAATTCAGCCATCATTCATTTCATTATTTGAACCAGGACTTTTCCTTTTCCAACATGTCAAATGTGCTCTTGGAAAAAGGCCTAGACCTGACCGTCGTTAATGGCTTTTTTAATACTCTTTATGATTTTGATCCCTGACAGTAGTAACTTCTCAGAAAAGAAAGAGAAAAAGAGAAGTAATACTTTATAATAGTGACTGTATATCCCTCCCACCCCATGATCCATCCATCCAACATCTCAAAAAAACGAATTCTCTCTCTACTATTTAAAATTCTTCAGTCTTTTTCTTAATGGATTGCGCAAATTTAGGTATTATAGGTATGGTGGTATAAGGTATTATAGGGGTCTCTTTCATAGAGATGTGTTGATCCGTGAATGTTGCCCTGCCCTGTTACGCTGGATAATTTACACAACACACCGTCACCACTTTTCATAGAGGAGATTTCTTCGGTGCAAAGTAGTTCCAGAAAACTGTAGATTTGTGCAGAGTAACAGGGTATATTGTTTCTGGAAACACACGTTGCTGATGAATCTTTAAATTACATTTTTGTCAATGCTGTGCATAATGCACATTAAATTCCAGTCGCCTCTGTTATATTGGAGTGGAGGCAGAAATTTTTTATTTTTCAAATTTGGGTGAACTGACCCTTTAAGAAGTAGTTCCTTAGCATGACATAAAGAATGTGCTTACGGCCAGTGCAAAAACATCAGATCTTACTTTGTCAATGACTAATGAAGATAATCTGACATTAAAATATCATCATGAAAATAGGTCAGTAACATATTACACCATCTATTAACCGATAAACTGGATTAATGAAGGGACTATCCATCACAGCTTTTTTTTATTTCCTCTTGCTAACATTCCACTATCTGAAAAAGTGACACATTAAAGCATCGTATCATGTTTTTTGTCCTCTTGTGATATATTACAACTTCTCATTTCAGGCACAGTATCTACATACAGCGTGATTAGATAAGTGTACAGTATTGTTCCTGTTCCTACTTATTACTGGCTAACAGGAAGTTTGTCCTTCACCATATCAAATGACGTACTTCAAGAATGATGTCATCAGTAGACACAGTTTCCTGTTCTCATAATGATTGTCCAATCAACCCTTCAGGTGATAGCAGTGTAGGCAATGGATTACAGAAGTCTCCATATATGACTGTGGCCTTTATTTGCTGATTAATGATTAGGTTTGGATTTATGTGTGACTTGTATTACTGCCATTTTCTGGCTGATCCTCCCTTTTGAAAGGGCAATGTTTTGGTTAGTTTAGGTTAAGGTAAGGGTTTAAATTGAGGGTCACCTTAAAGCTAATGGGATTAGACAACAATTATCAGGTCTTCCTGAGCGCAGTAATACAAGAGTATACATGCACGTGTGTGTAATTTGTCCCATCTGTTTACCCCCAGCCAAGCAGAGAGCAGCTGATCGAACACTACCTCAACAGTACCCAGCTGGAAGCCGCCTTGGACACGACCTTCATGGGGTGAGGCTAGGCCATTGAACCCTGGTTTCTTTGTCTTGTGACAATAACACTGTTCAACAAAGCCATTTAGTCTGGAAGCCAACCAATAAGGCATTAAAGGTCACACGCATTTGAAGACAATGCAGGTGGCGGCCCGTGCAAAGAGGAAAACACATTTCGAAAGATTTCTTCTTCTCTTTTTTCTCTATTATCAACCCCCAAGGGACGATTCACCTCAGGGTCTCACTCGTTGGGGGTCCGTCAGTGTTTTTCCCCTTTGGTAATACTGAGCCCATTTAACGGATAATGATGCATGTATTCTACATGGCATTATCTCAAGTGAATTTAGACACTAAATCAGCTATTCTGTTTTCTATATTCAACATGTTTCACAAGTGTAACAAGCTCAGACCTGACAGAGTGGTGTTGTTGTTGTGTAGAAAGAAATGTTTTAAAGGGTGACTTAGGTATTTTTCAAACTAGACCCTATTTTGACTAATGGGGACAACGATTTTTGCAATTGGTCCAGTATTGAGGGATAACACTGTCACCGACAGCTGCTAAATGAGCTGCGAGGGAAAGTGAGTAGCCTCAATATAACGTTACGTCCACTGAGAAACAGATAAATAAAACATTTTTCTTACGTTTCGCTTAATCCAGTCTGTTTGTTATTGTGTCCAAGTCCCGCTCAAGGAGAAGTCTCGTGAAATCTGAATATCCGTATACCCTGGCTCAAATAAATACGGACGGCCATCGAATTCAAAGACCTCATCCACGTTGAGTTTTTTTAAGATAACACTAAGCTACGCTTTCTGTACTCCAACGCAACAAACTCTGTCCGACTGGCTCTCGCGTTCCCACCATGGATGTATTCCACTATTCCACCGTTGTCTCCCGGCAACACGTCACCTCACCAGATTTCAGAACGAGACTTCTCCTTGAGTTTCCATAATGTCAGACACTTATAATAACAATCACAGCCCGTCATGGCAGAAACAAGCACTTTTAGTGGACATAAATGACGGTGCCAGCTTGTCCCAATAGCACCATATTGCAGCCTGTGAGCAGCTGCTGTCTACAGCACTCTCCCTCAATACTGGACCAATTTCACAAAGTGTCCCTGTTAGTCATTTAGACACAAAAACATGGGAAAATAGGGTCCAGTTTGAAAAATACCAAAGTTACCCTTTCATGTTTCAGTTTGTTCAATGTCGTTTTTGTGTCCTGTCTTGCACCCAGTAAATGTGAATCCATCTCGCCCTTGGACGACCTGGCCTTCGACATGTACCAGGACCCCGAAGTGGCCCACATCATCCGAGTCCTGGACCAAAAGAAGCAGGACATGGTCCGGCAGGAGAAATACGAGCAGGCCAAGAATCTGAAGCAGGCTGTCGCAGACCTGCAGAAGGTACTGTAGCTGCTGGGAGGCAGACTTGGTGGCTACAACACATTGATACCAAATATTTGTTCACATGGTTGAGCAGTATGCACCACAAACACCAGGATGTGTTTTCTCTTAAAGCTTCAGTAGGCAGAAAGATTCCATAATAACCTTTCATCATATTGTAATTCAAGTGTTCTGAGAGAAAACTAGACTTCTGCTCCTCCTCATGGCTCAGTTTTCAGGCTTTAAAAAAATCCACCCCGTGACGGGAGAGTTTGGCCAATCACAGGTCATTTCAGAGAGAGAGCATTCCTATTGGCTGTTCATTCTACAGAGGCAGCTGTCAATCACTTGTAAACAAGTTAATTTAGCTGATATTACATCTTTATTTTTACATTTTGATTGCAGAATTTTTACTTCTTGCTACTTTTACTTAACTGAAGAATCTGTGTGAGGCTTGTCTTCCTTTAACAGATACCCAGTGTAATTTCACCACTGTTTGTAACAATAGTTGTTAAACATTGTTCAGATTCCTGTTCCTGACCTCCTTTGTATACACCGTTACCATGCTGACCATGAATTCTTAATAAGCTCAACAGCTGCAGTGATGGTCCTCGGGTAGTGTCTCTCCCAGGCCCAACCACAAACCTTCCTGTAACTAGATAACACAAAACACACACTAGCACCTTGTTAGCATGGCATATTAACATTGCAGAAAGAGCAGTTGCCAAGGTAGTCATGCTGAAAATCCCTTGTCATCGCACCCTCAGGATGTCAGAGGATTGGTTTTTTTGCGTTATATGATATCTTAAAACAGATGACAGAAAGAAGACAGGACAATAGAAGGCACAGAATTGACCTGGTGTGTTTCTTCAACTTTATTTGCCCAACTTTACTTAGACTGGAAGAAGCAGAGGTGCTTATCGAGTGGGAAGAACTGCATGCTGGAGATCCTGAATATAAATTGGGTCACTTGGTTTTGTCCAAAAGAGAGTAAAGAATCTCAAAACGTTGATGTTCAGACTGCGTCGCTTGGCACCTGGTTAGCAACTTATTACAGCTTTATGGAATTTCCTGACTTACTGGAAGTTGTTGTCTAATTTCCAGCCTGTAAATCTTGATGATTCACCATGTGGCACGCTTACTGTTATGCGGCACCAGGGCTAGATTATTGTGCAGGGCAGAACCGCCCGTGTCAAGTCCGAGTCCATTTCCAAACCAGCTGCAGTTAGGTCTAAAGGGATAGCCCGGGTGTTTTAAAGTGGGGTTGTATGATGGTACTAATCTACCTACAGTAGATGACGGTCGGCAAGATTCAGCTTGTGAGCGCACCTGAAATGTTGGTAATAATCCCTCATTGCATAGGAAACTAGAGAAAATACCGTAGGTCAAAGTTGAACCAGGAAGTTGGCGAGTAGACTGTGATGGGTGTTTACAACTCACAGTTTGGGTAATCATTTTACTGTTCTCCTTTATTTCTCTTCCAAGTATGTATGACAAACCTGTTTTTTTTTTTTTACAACCTGTGTGATTGCATGACTGCTCATGTTTCTTGCCCCATTGAACTTCCTTTTAGTAATGTCAAAATAAACTTGGTGAATACAATGTTATCATTACCAACAAGCGTGAAAATAAGATCAAAGTTGTAATAAACTGGAGTAATGCTTTAAGCAAACACCACGCCCAGAACAACACCTGAGCAGGTGAAATTGTATTTATGATCAAGGCGCATGAACAGTGTACAAACTGTATCTTTCTAAATGGCTTCTACTGTCGTACGTCAAAGTGTCCTTTAGCGATACACTGAATCCCACTGCTCCTAAATGCATAGGGTGGGTTAAATACAGAGGTCAAATTTCATGTTTGTACCTGTAAGTGTATGATGATTCTAATAAAGTTTAAGTCTTTACCTCTCCTTGTCCCGGACTCTTCCAGGTGGGGGAGCGTTTGGCTCGGTATGATGTGGAGAAACGGTGCGCGATCGAAAAGGAAGACTATGACCTGGCCAAGAAGAAGAAGGAGCTGATGGAAGAGTACAGGAGGAGCGTCTACCAGCAGCTGGAAGTCCACAACCTGCTGGACATGACAGTGGTCAGTCACCAATCATTGATGGCGGCGTTGTAGTGTGTAGTAACAGCAGAGGGACTGTTTGTGTGATGTATTTGATGATTTGATGAGAAATTATGGGATATGTGGAAAAATCATGACTCATGCTGCCAAAACTGAATTCTGTTCTGTCCTCCCACCATTTCACAAGATCACACGGACCGCAGATTCATCCCCAGCCCATGATCCTCCCTCCCTTCTGCCTTCTCCAGGTCACCGTTCAGTCCCCACCAAGCCTCTTATGTCCACAGACACATTCAGGAAGGGGAAAAAAACGAACGCTCCTCAGAACCAACAGTCGGACGCAGAAGCGGTTGTGCCCAAACTAAGCAGCCAACCTGACACACCGTGCACCCCCGCTGCTGTACCCAAGATAGACGTAAGTGACACTTGATGATGCAACACATCACAACGCCTTTACACAGCATGAAACATGTCCAACACCTGCAGACATGTAAAAACTTGTCCAACTCATTTGTTGAAGACGATATGGTCAGTGATGACAGTGTTTCCTCATTAATGATCCAGCAGTAGTCTAGACAGATGTGCCTGACCTGTCGCTTGTTCTGCTTGCATGAATTCTTTATTGTTATAAAAATAACCTACTGCGGCACCTTGGGAATACATCTCCTGTCTTAAGCCTCTATAGTGTTGGAACACGGAGCACACAGGGAGATTATAACCAGCAGGGGCTTTTATGCTTTACTCACCACCTACTAAGACCGGCCCTACTGCAGGTCGGGTTTCACTATTTAATTAAAAGCGTGCAACAGTTGGCTGACTCCAGCGGCTGCCAACCTGGCCTGAAGGCAGGGCTTTGAGCCTTGTACGAGGCAGCAGGGTGCCAGTTGGCCCTGGGGCACGGGAGACAGTGCTGTCTGGATGGAGCTACGGTTTGTATAGATGGGGTTAAACATTCATTGTCATTATGACGTTGAATGATCGACCTATTCAGTGATCAAACGCTAGTGAGAGTTAGTGAAAAGAACATGGGTGGAGATGATCAATTTTTCAAAAGGATGGACAGACTTGAAAGTGTAGGTCGGTTTTCTTTGAGCCTTTGAACAAAGGGATCGCTAGAAAAAGTATTATTTTGTGTGATGAGAAATGTATACACAGAACCTATAACTAAATTGGCAAAAAACTAGCGATCACACCAACAGCGACACCAAATTGGGCCAGGGACCTAAAGTGGGGGGCTAATGACCCCTTCCCCAATCCCTACCTCCCTTCTTTCGGCACCCTTCCTCGGACCACACCCATCTTCAAACTCAGCCTTCATTTTGATCTCAACTACACACCTGTAAAGTTTCATGACTGAATATTGCACCGTTGTGACGCTCAGTGGTGGAATGTAACTAAGTGCATTTACTCAAGTACTGTACTTAAGTACAATTATGAGGTACTTGCTTGAAAGCAAATATTGTAATTTTTTCTCCACTACATTTATTTGACAGCTTTAGCTACTAGTTGCTTTGCATATTCAGATTATTAATAGAAATCAAAAAATAAATACATTATGATGTATCAAAATCTGTCCACAGACAGACAGACAGACAGACAGACAGACAGACAGACAGACAAACAGACAGACATATTAACACCTGGCAAAGTACTCAAAACTGCTTCTGTGGTCGTTCCCGCTATAGTAGGTGTCTCCAGGACCACATTTTTGCCATGATGACTCACACAGGTGAAAAGAATGCCAGCGCCGCTGTCACGGATGGCACAAATGTGAAAGTTGTGTAAGGTAAATATCATATTCCAAGCTTTAAATATATGTTGTTGTCTTGTGCTGACAGGTTACCAGTGTGCCTTATGATGAGAAGCCGCTGCCAACCCTTCAGAGGAAAGACCGGCCTGTGGAGGCCATCCCGAGCCCTGCAGAGCGGCACTCCCCCCAACCAGACACCCAACAGACTCCAGACAGCCCAGAGATGAGCGGAGAGCCAGAGCCCCTGACGGAAAAGGCCCAGAGAGAGGCCGGCCTTCCAATAGAGGTCTATGGAGAAAGCCTGGTAAGCCATATAGTTTATAGTGTATCGTTTTTATTTCTACGTATGTACTCCGAAAAATACTTTTTGTTAACCCTTCAGGATATTCTTATACACAAGCCAGATGTCATCGCCCTATTTTAGCCATCCCAGATATATTTGTGTATCGGTGTATATGTGACGAAAATGAGAAAGTTTTCTCCGGCTGGTGGGCGGTGTTTGGTATTTCTTCAATTGGTCTCAACATGGCTGCCAGGTCACAAACTTTCTTTCGTTTTCCAGCTAAACAGTACACTACAAGATGTTTCTGAAAACATTTGAGGCAAGAAATAGGCATTACAGTAACGGAATATTGATTCATATTTGATCAGCGCTGCCTAGTTTAGTGTTTGATCGGAGTTCACGAAAGATTGTCAGCTGCTCAGAGACGGCAAGGCTCCAGCTCGGCTCTGATTGGTTGTTTTCCTCCTGTCTGTGAAATCCTGCAGATGCCATTAGGAGCACCGGAGGTTTTTTTCAGATTACCTGTCAGGATATAGTGACCGTTTTATAAAAATATCTTTTTCAACTTTATCAGAAATGTTTATGTTAATAAATGTATATTGGCAGATATATGAGTTTGTAATATATGATCTCTATACCGTACACAGCAAATCTCTATCCACATCTGCTGTAATACCCACACAACTGATATTTGTGATATCTTTCCTGCCCCTTGGCTAATCTTTTGCCCTCTCCTCTTTTCCAGGTGGCTGGTGCGTATTCCAAAACCTGGTCCTACAGAGAGGATGCTCTCCTGAACACGTACAAGAAGCTTTTGGAGCTGTCGCCCACCACCCCCAAGGAGGAGCTGAGAAACATGATAAGAGCTGCAGTCTTCCTGGTCAAGAAGTCCCTGCTGGATAAAGTGTCATCTGTGAGTCCACAAAAAGACAATTGTTGTGGTGTGGATGCCGTGAATGTCCACGTTAATTGAACAGAATCTGCTGCCATTAAAGCAGCGTTATGGATATGTTTACTTTGTCACTGTCAAAGCCTTCTATAAATCACGTCCTCTGGATTCCTATTACAAACAGAACTAACGGTCATGTAGTTAAATCATAAGCACGCCCGTCCCCACTCTTAACACTGCCCCCCCTGTCCCATATGCAACCCCTAGTTCTCGCTCCCAGAGCTGGTTTCCTTAAACAAACAGCTTTGACAAGGATGGCCTTGTAACCTCTCTCTGGAAGTCTTCTACAGTCTTGTATGGTAATGAAAAGAGTAGTGCCGCAATAATTCTGGTGATTTATTTTCCTAGGCACATTGATACACAGAATGTTCCATTAAGAAGTCAATTGCTCAATTTGCTGCTCCACAAATGTGCTTCACTTTAGTTCATGTTGAATACACCTTTCTCCGGCAACTCAGTCAGTAGTCTTAAGGCTCAGACACACCAAGCCGACATCAAAGAACTAGCGGCGATGAAGGCCGACTGTTGCGTCGCCTCACGTCGCCTTTGTTTTGGCTGACAAGTTGTATTTGAACACACTTAGCTTCATTCCAGATTGTTGTTGTGAAAATGTATTGGAATGATCAGATGAAATGAAGATGAAAAATGAGAAGAGCCTTCTGTGTTTTGCCTCTTGATTTTACTCGTTAGCTTGTTTTCCTCACTTCCATTTCTCTTCTCGTGCACTGATTCGCTTAAGTTGAACAGCCAATCAGACTGATTTCTCTCACTGACGAGCTCTGCTGCCGATTCAACATGCTGAATCGGCCGAAAAGCCTCCGACATGGGCGGATTAGAGCCGACGGTGCGGGACACACCTTAAGAACTAGGCTGACAGACGCTCACCGACGGCCCCAAACTGTCCGATGGCCAACCTTCGGCTTGTGTCAGGGCCTTAAGCTGCATGTCATGTCATTACATACTACGGGTGTCACAATTTCGATTCTAAATAGAAAATCGATCGAAATGAGTTTTCGATCTCGACCTTTGAAGTCAAAAGCAGGACTCTCCCAGTATTTGTTTTTTCTCTCCACCCCCGCTTAATGTTACTGCACAGCCGAAGAAAAAAAAAAGAAAGAAAAACACTTCAACGCAGTGTACAGCTATCTTACCGGTAGTCTGCAGCTCCACTTTTGGAGACACCATGGCCACTGTCGGAGTCGGCGATGACGGAGAAACAACTGAACTGTGAAATCCTCCTGCTTCCTGAAGTCACTGTTTTGGCATCATTTTTCCTTGCTCCTGATGAGATATGTAAACAACAAACGTGTCGTTGACAGCAAAACTACAGATGGTAGGCTGCAGAAGATTTAGAGACTGCAGCAACCAAAGAAAGCATCACTGATTGAACTGTTTGGCGATTCCAGCCACAGTCCATCGATTGCATGTCTAAAATCGAATTGAATTGTGACACCCCTATTATATACTGTGTCTGAATGAAGCCCAGCGTTTGTTATATGTTTTTCCAGTTTAATCTACCTTGTAAACACCAAATTCCATAATATATCCAACATTGATAATGCGCTGGTAATTCAATTGACCTGTAAAATACAGGTTAGTTGGCATCTTTGCTTTACTGATTGTCACTCTCCATCTGCATCCTCTCACCCACTCAAAGTACACATTGCCACATCAAGCCTCTCTGCTAATTGACATCACCCTGGTGCTAACATTTCTTGGAAAGTCCACTAAGTTTGGAGCTAAACGTCCACTGGCTCTCTCCTTAGGTTTTCCACGCCTCCCTGAAGTTGCTGCGGCTCCTGCTGAGCAAGCTGATCCCAGGGCTGGGCCGGGCCGAGGTGACCCACTGCATGGATCAGACTTGGCCCAACCTGCTGGCCAGGACTGGAGACTCAGCCAGCCGCCTCCGGGGAACGGCCACTGCCTTCATTCAGGTATTGTTAACACGCCGGACTGACTAGAGTGTCACCGGTTGATTTCTATTAACCTTTTACTTCTTGTCATCTGCCCTTTGGCTCCATAGCAACAATGCAATCTGCCTTTACTCCCTCCACCATCTTCCCTGAAAACGTTTGTCTGATCATGTAAAAACAATATAAAATGTACTGAAGAGGCTACTGATGCCCTTGGTGCTAATCTCATTTATGTTTATGGTTATTATATCTGTAGTTTGAAGCTGTAGTGATTTCTTGATATTAAATTGCCACACACACAACAATAGTCTGGAACTTATGTCATCTTGTAACAAAAACAAAAGGACTTTATTAACCTCCCTATCCCATGAGGCGGGTCTATACAAGAATCACAAGGGTGGAACAGCATGACAGCAAAGCCAAAATACTTAAGAAATCAAACCAATACAACTGTGCACCGATAAAACCCACAAACACATAAAGACATACAATAAAGTATTTACCATATTAAAGGCAAGTAGGAGGAGTGAGATTATAGTATATAGTATATGTCCTTCTCTGAGAAACTAAGAAAGATTACCTCAAAATAATAAAACATCATTTTATTACATTTCATAATAAAAAGATGAATTATGAAAAGAATTTACAAATGAAATATTAACCAATCAATAAATACTTCAAATTAAAAAAGGATTTACAAAAACACCATAAAACCGTCAATAAGTACATCATTTAAAAAATACATTAATGAATTCATGAATAAATAATGGAATTTAAAATTCTATTTAAAAATGCAGTTTAAAAAGAGAAATAAATAACTGGATTCACAAAGTGAATTATGAATACTGGTTTTAATCAAGCATTTAAAAGGGCAACTTCTTTTCCCATTTGCTATTGCTATTCCTTAATGCTTTTACTAAATGTACTAGCTATTGGATTTGCTGACTCATTTAGCTTCTCCGGTAATAACGCGGCAGCAATAATGCGGGTCTCTCTCTCTGTTCATCAAGTAGGCCTTGACCATCATTACCACATACAAGCAGATGGTTGAACAAGATACTGTAATCATTGAAGTAGAGTGACATGTTTTGTAAACTCCGAATCCATCAGAGAAGAGAAAATATGTCATGATTCATATAAGGGTGGACCTGTTCTGGCTAGGGATTTTGAGCAGTGTGAGAAAGTCATTAGATCACAGCTAAATGGTGAATTAATTTCAAGCCCTAAGATCAGGTCAAAGCAGAAAATGATTCTTTTATTGAACCGTCTTTTCAAGAGGTTAGATTTCTGAAAAAAAACCACTGTATAAAATTCACCTCTTGGGCCGGTCTCTTTTCTCATATTGGTATTGGTGAAAATACTGTAGATTCAATCTAAAAATAAGCGAAATAAATAAAAAATTACAGCCACAAGCGGCAGTACGCGGGTTCAAGCTTGCAACAAGCTTTCTGCAACTTTTAAAAAGCTTGGTCCAATAATGATCCACAGAAAATTTGGTAGAAATTGGATTTGTGGTTTAGGATGAGAAATCAAAAATGTGTTATTCAAAAAATTCCTACCTTGTGACTGAAATGTTTTTTCTGTCTCAGAATGGTTTGATTTCATTCATGAGGATTATATCTGACAGATTATAGCCCACTCAGTCCTTTTTACCTGCTGAAATTCCTTTAAAGGACCATTACAACCCATAAAATACAGTTTTCACCTGCAAAAAATTGATTGCAGCTCCTATCGTGTGACAGGAAAGTTTTTTCCCTTTGGAGCTTGAACCCTAATAAATAGTTATAGATTAAAAAGCAATTACAGAAATAATCTTGGTTTTACAAGTTTACACAAATCTCAGTGAAACAGTACTGAAATATCAAGAGATGCTGTGACTATTGACTGTGACTATTGATATATACTCATAAAACTCACTGAATTCATCGGCAGAAACTTGATTTACATCCATCTGTTCCACATGTTGTTTAAAACCAGAAACACTTTGTAATTAATATAAGATCACACGTTTTTTGCAGAAAACGATGTATAGAAACAATAATCTGTGCCGTTATTTAACACTTAAGAAATAGTTTACTGCAGAATTTTTTTCTTAGAAAACCTTAGTTGTATTATAGCGTGTGAATTCTAATCCTGATATTCAGTATGCTGGAACCAGCAGATTAATCAATTTGTTGTCGATCTGCTAATTGATTAATTGTCTATTCTTGAGGCTGAAGTCCTCCTGTAAACCCTTTCATACATAATCTTTATGTCATTAAAGTAAAAGTGTCATTGGTATGATTAGTAATCACAGTAGATAAAGACGCTGGCAGTGACTTACGTGCACCTGCAAGACAAACTGATTGTATTCATTTGTGTGCTTAACTGGAGTTTTATGTGCACGTAAACACAGATAATGGGTTTGGTTAAACGGAGCATGTTTTATTCCTTTCAGGTGAAATCAGTCTGATAGGCAGCACCCACAAGTCTGCATTCAAACAATGATCAGAAAGGTACCTTATTTACACGCCCCGCAGTAAGCAAACAGAAGGAGCAGCTCCAACATGTGTAAAATTCAATCCAACTTTCCTCCAAAGGCAAACTTTGGAAAACATTGCCCGTGCGTGCTTGGTCTATCTCTGTGTTTTTGGATTGAGTAAACAGTTTTATCGTAGTATACTACTTTATCTCTCTGAAACTAAATGACTCTTCCAAGAAAGATGCACCACCCAAAAAACAAAGGTTCAGAGTGTTTTTAAATTAGAAACAGTCAAAGAGAGACTTGTGTGTTTCAGCAGGGACACACTGAGCTCATTTGAGTCATTATGTGCAGAAACAGGACTGACATTTACGAAGTCAGGATTGGAGGAAATGTTCCTGACTTAATGTCATTTTTTGATAGGATTATGAAACTAATACTGTTAAACAGAGTGACATTTATTTCAGACTGACCTAGTTTTTTTTTCATATCACAGACAACCTTCCAACAGCGAAATGTATGTAAGTCATAGCCAAGGGTGCCTTTTGTTGTTTAAAAGTGGAGCAGTAACACTCTATGCTGTTTTCATACAGTTACAGTTCTCATTAGAGCTGCAACGTTTAATCGATTAGTTGTAAACTATTAAATTAATCGCTAACTATTTTGATCAATTAATCTGTTTGAGTAATTTTTAAGTATAAATTAGTCAAAATTCTGATTGCAGCTTCTTAAATTTGAATATTTTCTGTTTTCTTTACTCCTCTATGACAGTAAACTGAATAGCTTTGAGTTTTTTTTAATCATTTTCTGACATTTTATAGACCAAACAACTAATCGATAAAATAATTAACAGATTGATCAACAATGAAAATAATAGTTAGTTGCAGCCCTAGTCCTCTTACTGTAATTATCCCTTAATGTTGGTATGCCCCCACTGTATACTGTAGGGAGAAAGAACAACGCATGCCATTATTTTAACACCTTTCATACATGTGTTGCTTTTTCACTCTATTTATCACTCTTTTTTCAGTCTATATAACTGCCTGTATGTGTGATGAATGAGGTTGTGTGTGCAACCCGCTGATTCAGCAAGTAGCTGAACGGAGGGCGTTGCTGTTTTGGTGGTATGCGTCTTAGCCCTTACTTCTCAGATTTAGCCAGTTTTGTTGGTTGGTGTTTTTATTTATTTTAATTTTATTTTTTTTAAGAGCTTAAGCATCCACCACTCACCTGGCTGAGAGGTTTTTTTTATGTGCTGGACGTTACATGCAAATACAAAACAAGCTTCTGCACATTAACTTCTGTGCACTTTATTTAATTGATCCTAATCAAATAGAGTGTGCCGATCCTAGTGTTATTATTATTTTTTGTTTTTTAAAAAGGAGCTTGTAACATCCTAAAGGTCCAGTGTGTAGCATTTCGGGGGATCTATTAGCAGAAATGGAATATAATATTAATAAGTATGTTTTCTGTATAATCACTCTGAGCCGCAGAGTGCAACATATATTAATTGGTATTTATTTATGTTCATAAAAGCACACCGAAATAAGAAGAAAGAAAACGTGTATATGTATCTTTCAGGACCTTTGCCTCACTCGGAGGGGTAGAAACAGCGATCTGTAGGCAAAAATAAAACGGACAACAGGTCTAACATGAGCAGGGGTTTTTTACGCTTTTCTTTTAACTGCCAATAAAGTCATTCATATTCCAGGATTCTGGACATATAAAACAACTACCGGACATATCGCGGTCTAAAAAATTAAATAACAGGCTGTCCGTCAAATTCAAAATTGTGTTGTGTGGCTCGTAGGGCTGTAGCCGACCGAATAGTTTGAAGCTTCATTCATAACGTTGACATTGAAATTATTAATACCTTACTGAAAGTCATTATTCCAGATGATGGTGTTTTTGAACCGTTTATATCTACATACGGAGCGGGTCCTCTTCACGGAGTCGGCCGCCATGTTTCTACAGTAGCCCAGAACGGACAAACAAAAACACTGTCTCTAGAATGGGCCATTCACGTTTTCACGTTGGCCACCGTAGTTCTCCTACACGCTTGGCACACAGAAGAAGTTTCAGTTGGTTGCAATCTGCAACCTCGCCGCTCAATATCACTAAATCTTACACACTGCACCTTTAAGTTAGCTTTCCTAACATGACATTGACCTCAGGGATTGAGTCACTGCCTGCATGCTGCAATGTGCTGTAGCTTGATATACAGTACATACAGGGTGAGTTAGGAGGTGTCTGAGTTGCTGTCATGCTCTGCCCCAGCCTTCAAACAAGCCCCATGTTGTAGTTCCTCTGACTGCCTAGACTGGCTCCTTGTAGCCTTTAACTGAAACAGAGCCACTAGTGCAGCTTCCATACTGAAGAGGTGGTGTTTGTTATTTGTGGCCTGTACTGGAGGTTGGCGTTTTCATGTTGCACTGGTAGGTGAGAACAGAAAGTGTTACTGGCTTGGATTGAGTGATGACGTACAGTAAGTGAAGTAAACTCTGTGTGAACATACGCAATGTGCATCTGCTGACTGGAATCTGTTGCAGACTCATGCAACATGCGTCTGTGTGTGTTGAGTAAGAAAGGGAGGGATGAGCCACAGTAGCTTCTCCTTCAATGAGTTCAACTTAGGACACAGGCCATTACCACGAATCTCAGCCCTCTGAAGTCATCACCCGGCCCTTCTGGGTCTGTTCAGACCTCCGCAAGAGAGATGACTGAATGCTTCTTTGTATTTTGAGGACAAATTATATACTTTTTTTGTGTGTTTGTGTGTGTCCCAAATTTACGACATACAAGCAAACAGCTGAGAGAAGTTTTTCCAAGAGTTGTCTTCCGTCTTACTTTAATTGTACACTTGTATTCCCTGTCATGACTTGTCTCTCTTACAGATGCTTGTGTTGAATGACAAATCACCATGTGTAGCATCACACAGATGTGTTTTGTTAGCGGCTTGCTGTACAGCACACGTATCACTTAATGTAAAGGTGCATAAGCCTACAACGCCATTACATGACTTTTACACTGTAAATGTCAAAGTCATTGTCTCTTTCTCATGTCCTTCTTTTAGGAAATTGCTGTTTTGAAGGATGTACGCACCCTGCAGGTAATCCCAAGTGAGCTGGTGAAGCCCTTGAAATCCAACTTCCCCTCTCGTCTGGCTCGGAGTCGGGCCGAGCTGCTCGAGAAGCTACTCGCTGATCTGGGTACAGGGAACTCTGGCTTCACCCTGGACAATGTCATGACGGTAAAAGGCCTTAAAGAGGACCTATTATACTTATTTTCAGGTGCCTACTTGTATTTGGGTTTCTACTAGAACATGTTTACATGCTTTAATATTCAAAAAACGCTTTATTTTTCTCATATCGGCTGTCCTCCCAACGCCCCCTCCCAAAAAGCCCAGTCTGCTCTGATTGGTCAGCTGGCTAACTACTGTGATTGGTCGACCAAACCAAACTCTTTGGACACTGATCCAGCTCCACTTTAACTAGTTTTGTCTGAGGGCGTTCCAAACTAGCCATTATGCAATTGTCTTACTTGGTGACATCACCACGTTATTGAATAAAAGGCGGGACTTCAAGCGAGGCGTTTCAGGCAGTTCAGGCAGTTCAGGAGCAGTGTTTCTGTGGAGGAGAGTAACTCCCTTTGGCGTGGACTTTGGGCTTCATAACTTTGCAGACCTTTTACATTCACAAAAAACTATGTAACACTAAAGGAAAGAGAAAAAGCACAAAAGCATAACAGGTCCCCTTTAATCATGCTAAATGCATCTATCCATTCTTTTTTTTTTGTGATGTTGACGTCCTTAATTAATGTGAATTATTTTCATCTTTGATACAGAAGCTGAGAGTAGCCGTGGATGCAATTATCTTTTATCTGTTAGTTCTCAAGTTAATTATCTCGTTATCTTGGGAAATCAATCTTTTGTTTGCCCCAAAAGTCTCACAGTATGGAAGTCGAGAGCAGCTTTGGTCGCCATTATTTTTTTTTTAACCTTGAGACGATGAAACAATTATTCTATTATATCGAGGTAAAAACATTTCAGTCACAGCAGCCCTCGACTACTGTACTCTGAGACTTTTGGGACACATTTTTAGGGGATTTTATAGCTGTAGAATCTCACAAATAAATGTTCTTAATATTAGCAGCAGCAGCAGAAGCCAAAAAATGCCACTGTAGGTGTTGCCAGTTCATAACTACTGCTGTGTTTTTGGCAGTGTCAATTTGTCTCTTTCCAATCTGGACATAGCAATTATGGACATATCCTCTATAACATGATAGCACATGTACTGTATAAAGATACATACAGTATAATTCCTGTATTATTCCACTATAAAGTAGGCATCCATCAAGCTGATTTTCCGTTACATTTGGCTTAGTAATTACAGGGTGACTAACTGAAAGGGGAACAGTCCCTCCCTGGCTTTCTGTGGCCATTCAGCTCTCCCAGACAGGCTGCCAGTAAGCTCCAGTCAGCTGAGTCAATGTTGTCACCATTGGCATCCACTCTACGTCCCCTGCACTCCTCTGGTTTCCAGCAGTGACCTAATATCTACGTGCAAACTATCCAAATGTTGACCAGGACAACAAGCCGTCGCTCTCTAGTTTACGGCCGGTCCTCCGCCCATCCCCCCTTCGCTCAGCCCTCCTCTCGACCCTGCACATCTTTTATCAGCGAGAGCAAATTGTTAGGTTTGTCCGCTGAGTTTCTCCGCCTTCTGAAACCAAAGCCACACAGGTGGCACTGGGTGGCCTGTGTTTGCACGTTTGTGCATGCTTGCTCAGCGCCTGTCCCCTTTGTGTTGGCTCCCTCCCATGTTTTCCTGGGAAACATTTCCAGTCTGGATTGAGACGTGACAGGAGGGCTGTGCTTTATTCCACAGCTTGTCTTTTCTCCTGATTGTCACATTAATCAGTTTGATGAGAAACATGTTAGAGGCACCAGGTTTAGACTGAAGCTCAGTTTAAGTAATGAATGGGTTGTGAGGAGACTGACTTGCTTTTGATGAGATACCTGGTAAGCCACAACAAGCAGCAAGCAATAATCCTTTTAATTAGAAAGTACTGAAGGTTCAGGGCAGCTATTTGGTTCCCGCAGTAAATTTTATTGTGCTAACCCGTTATCGATAGCCCTCTAAGACCCGCGATCCCGACTGACATCACTGTCTTTAAGAGGGTGTCGCAGGCTCAGTCTTAAAGCTATACTATCATATGAAACTAGACCTCACTGTTTAAAATGACCGGTTGTGACCTCTAGGATAATCACAGCCTCATGAAACTTGACAGCCGCAAACTAAAGACCTAGAGCATTCAGAGGATGGATGGCTTTCCTAGGTAGATTGTCAATACGGGGGTTTCTGAGCAGTTTCCAGGACAATAAGTGCTCGCCATTCAGTCGCCAAAAAATGCAGTTCTTGCAGAAATCTCCAAATGTCAAACATTTTTATACCAAATCACAGCATGGCTTTTTCTATGTTGTTCCTCAAGGTCTTGGAGTCTTAATGTGGTATTTTGGAAGGATTATTGATAATTTTTATCAATTCTCGAGTGGTAACATTTTTTAAAATTTAGCACCAAATCTGTGTAACAAATATCAACCCAAAAATTATAGTTTATGAGACATAAATGTGCATGGGAATGACCATCATATACTTCTATCATAATGTTCTAAGCCCTTATACTCTTTCACAATTCATTAATTAACATGAATTAATGAATTAATTCATGTTTATTATAATTATCTTATTAATACTAGAACAACTTGATACATCGTGCTGAGCTGCATCTCAAATTAATTTTCAGGTTCCCAGCTTTAAGATGATGTACACCACTTCAATGTGACATCTACTGTTGAACCGCTATCACCCCATAAAAAAACCCTGTACCCCCCAAAAAAAGCCCAAAACGTGTCTAAAAGGGGTCTCTAGGGGATAGCTGTCCTCCTCCTCAGAACACACAAAGCGCCTCAATCAAGCAAACAGTTTGAAGTGTATGTGTGTGTGAGTGGGGGAAGAAAAAGATTCCGCTCAGGCAGTACATAGAGATAGATACGATATGAACGAAAATGTATGCATGTCTATACAGATTAAACCCAGGAAATATGTGCATATATCTGCAAATACCATCACGGTGCCTTTGGTTTGGTGATAGTAACCCTCTTCAAGCATAAAAAACAAAGTTGCACAACAGACACAGGTCATATCTTTTTAATACACTCAAGAAACTTAGTAAATGGCTGAACCCTTAAATTCACAACTAGAACCTCTACTGGTATCTGCCTCTTTTAGATCTGGTGAATCACCCTCTTGACAGCTCTCCAGTGTTAGCCCAGCTATATTTTGAACATTTTTCCTTTTTCCCCCTGCTGTTACCTGGGTGATCTGCTCCGAGGCGGGAGCCAGAGTGAAAATAGAGGGTGATTGAATTTCCTGTAATTAAAATGAGAAGTGGCCGGCAGAGACAACAGAGAATAATGGCAGGCTGTCCCTGAGCCGGTTGAACGAGGGTCGGGTGGCCTTTGTACACAGTTTACCTCTGGATGTTAATGTTCTCCGCTGTGGGATTTCCATTGTGTTGCGACTCTCTTCACACAGATTATGTCAGATAATGGGCTCTTTTTACATCTTCCCTCAAAGGACGTCCTCAACAACGTTGTGCTGTTGCACATGAAACTAGACTGCAAATATTGCTTTATAAAACTATTATCTGTTAAAAAGCAAGCACTGAATATTAACCGTCGCCTGACTTGTTTCCCTAGCGTGCTCGAGGTAAGGCATGCCAAGTTCAATTGTATGGCACCTTTCAAACTGAGGAAATTTAATCTGCTTTACACAAGGCTAAGAAATGCATTAGAACAACTTCTGAAAAGTTTCGGTGCAGTTATAGTTGCCCAACAAGTTGCTCCAAGTTTAATAAAGGGGGAAGAAAACTTAGATATCAGGTTGTACAGAAAATCAGACAAAGGCTGTAGTTATCTGATTACGGTATGTACAGTACCGAACAGATTATTTCCTTATAGCCTTCATGTGAATTTTACAAATAGGCAGATGATCAACGCTGGAAACCAATTTATTTAGACTTATAGAGGATATTTGTGTTAGTTTCAGTTTAATTCAGACTTTAAATACAATCAGTTTTGAATATTTGTCTGCACCACAATGTGCAATGATCTCTCCTTTGGTCGCGCTGCTTTGCACTCATACAGTCTGAAAGTCTTTGTCATCACGTGTGCATAGGTGATCATGGTTCTCATGGCAAAGAAATGTCTTTCTCCGGAAGATTTCTATCTCGGGAAATCAAGTTTCCCTAATCCACTTGCGAAATGGAATGCTGCACAATAATTTTTTTATGTTGATTATCTTGTTTTCATAATTGTTCTAAGCCAAAATTGTAATTGAAATTTGACTAATTGCACATCCCTATACAATCGTTTATCATTCAAAATGAAATCTTACTTGCAGTTCCAAACAAGTTTCATGTCAACAACAATAACAACAACAGAAAAAAACATCTTTCTGTTTCCCAATAAATGTGTCTCTGTTGAGTCGGTCAAACCAAAGCTGAAACTGCCTTATGGCATATGTTGGAGCAGAAATATCCAATGTTCACATGTTAATAGAAAGCCCTGTTTTCTTCTGTCAGTTCTGTACAGCAGCTTTGCAGCACAATGCATCAGCGGTTCGAGAGCTCGCAGTGCGTCTCATCTTATCCATGTACCAGCAGCACAGAGCTGCTGTTCTCCGCTACCTTCCACCCAACGATGCTGCTGCACGGAAGAACTTCCTCCTCAAAACCCTCTTTGATGGCTTTGCCAAGATTGATGGAAAGCTGGTGGACACTCAGGCAAGAAGTGTTTTTTGTTTGTTCTTCACTACAAATGAATCTCTCATTAAAGCTTGGGTGGGTAACATTGGAGAAACTCGCAAGAGTACGCTAGATTTTAAAGATGATGGTTGCCAACTCTTTTCAAATGAAAGTAGCTAGCAGCACTAGCTCCAAAAGTCCCTAATGTGAGAAAGTCACCAAGTCGACAACACAACCCGTCCCTTCCCCGTTAGTATTCACAGCTGTCAAGCTAGCAGCTTGTGGAAGACTCCGGTGACGCGCAATGAGTGCACAGGCAGAGTGCAAGCAGGCAGGCAGGTAGTTTATTACAGTACTGTGACACCCAGAGATAACAGATTTTTTTTCTATTTTTTTGTCAGAGCATTTGATTTATCGATTGCCGTTCGAGATGTAATAATATAATACATTTCAACAAATATAAGAAAAGATGTTTCTGAGGGTGCTTTCACAAGTCATAGTCTGTCTGGCTAGCCGAATCAAATTTAAACTTTTGGTTTGTTTTCTTTTTAGTCTGGTTCGGTTTCACAGCGCACAAATGAAAGCAGACCAAATAAAAAAATAATTTGCTGAGGGGCGTGTACAAAGGAGACAATTTATCTTTTTTTTTCTATCTTTCTAGAGCTGCCACTTCTATGCAGGAAATCACAGACTTTGAAATATTGCTGTCAAAGTTTTTTCACTTTTTTCACACTGATCTACTGTGCACACAAATCCCTTCTCCTTTTTTTGTATGGACTTCATTTAGCATATTCTGTATGTTCTGTATGCCCAAATGTCAAGCAAACATTGAACTTCTGCAGAAGTCCTGGTCAGTCCTCGCCCACTCATGTTAACCTGTCGTTTACCTGTGTCCTGCTCAACAAGTGTCCACACAGGCAGCCTGCGTTTGTGGTTCACTTAGAAACGGTCCGTCTCGCAACTGATCTCGGTCCGGTTGTTTTGGTCTCCGTCACAATACGATTACTGCGATCACAACTGCCCAAACGAACCGCACCAGAGTTCGAGTAAAACAGAGTTAATGTTGGCTTGTGAAAGCGCTCTAAAATACATTACCAACCCTACCTTTAATACTTAACATCTTCACTTAAAGAAGAAATATAATATAGCAAAGAAAAAAATAACAGAGATCTCCTTTTTCTGTTATAACAAAATGTAACATTTCAGATATTTATATGGGTGTCTATGTTCACTATGTTAAAATTATCTGCATCAAACTGCCAGGCCGAGGTTGTGTTCACATTTTCAAACAGACTGTAGTCACCAAGGAGCAGCTGGTAGATGGACAGTGTCAGACATAGCAGATGGGAGCACTCTCTGTTGAGCTTGTTACAGGGGACCGCATGACGTCATGTCTTCTTATTTATTCTGAGCTGAAGGTAACAGAGTTTCATGTTGCACAGCTACAGTAACTGCCTCTGTTGCTTCCTTTGCCAAAGCCAGTCTGTCTTTTACTCACTTAGTAAAACAAATTATATCCATGACAGATCCATGCATGTATCCATTGATGATATAATGTAGATAAAGTTTTGCATTTTCTTTCATATCCTTCGTGTCATCACCAACTGAACTGCGTGTAAGACTACACTAGCAACAAACGTGACTGACCTTTTCACAAAATCAACACAAAATGTGGTAAAGGATAGCTGTTAGCTGAAACCACAGAGGCAGCCAGTAAACTAGTCAGCTTGTGTTCCAAAGCATGTGACTCACACAGTGATCAAGTTGTATTTCTTACTGGCATTATTAAGACCTGGCCTTCCCATTACGTAATGGCACTAAAAGTCTGCAGAGCTTTAAGCTGGTTAACTTTTAAAGAAGAAAATGATGACATGAAAGCTGGCGTGGTGAGCAAGAAAGATCTGGGATCTTGAAATGATATTAACTGGAGAAAGAGAGAAGACAGGAAGCAAACAGAGGAAAATGAAACTGAAAAACTGACTCTGACTTTGAGGCTGATGTCACTTTTCACCCAGACTTTGAAGAAGGGAGGTGGTCAGCAGGATGGGCAAAAGGAGAAGGAGGAGATCCACTCTCTTCAGGAGCAGCTGGCTGCCTTGAAAGAGATCACAGTAGGTGGAGCTGTCATCAGACTGCGATTACATCACTTCTTGTAATGGCTACTAATTTGTATTCAGGACTCCACACAGAATTAGTCGTATTTTTACTCTTGAGGTGGTCAGAAACTCAGTTATTCACATGAACAGATAACAACACTATTTCTCCTTAAGTCTTATAAAGAAGAGATCCACCATTTCTCCACAGCTGTCTGTCTGAAGTCACTGTTAATGTTGTGTAGAGCTTTGCTTGTGTGACAGCATCTCTTCTCTTCATCTATTCATATTTCTCTTTCTGCTTGTGAAGGAGAGAGGGAATGAAAGCACCAAAGGACAGATGCTCAAGAAAGAAGCTCCCAAAGTTGACTCCCAAAAAGCCAGCAAAACAAGTACGTACACATGTTTACCTGGACATCAGAACAGTTCCTAATCACATTAAAGATGTTCCTTAGAGTTAAACATCATTATGTACTGTACAGCAGTGATTCTCAAAGTTCACGTAACTCATGATATATACTGTATTTATATTTTTTTACAAAAGGCTTCATAGTAATAATAATATTAACATTTTTAAATCTAGGTGCGGTTAAATCTAAGTTTTGTAAACTTAATTATTTCTGCTGGATCTCATTGGGTTGATACTCGAAAAGGGCGGCCTCCAATTAGTGCAGCCATGAGAAGTAACAGATACTGTCTTCTTAATTTCCAGCTGTCACAAAAGTGCCGCAGAACAAGGTAACGGACAGTATTGACGTTCAACAATCTATCAACGATCTGGACAAGTAAGTGACTCATAACTCAACGGAAATCATTAAAAAATCACTGGAATAATAGAAAGATGAAAAAAATCATTGAACTTTCGTTTAGTGAATTATTTATCAGTGTACCAGCACTTGGGCCAGTGCTTTGAAGGGATACGATCTGATCTGCAGCCTGTTCTTATCTTTCAGCCTGTGTATATTCTGCGGTAAAAAGGACGAGTCATTCACAGAGGATGGATTGGACCTTCACTACTGGAAACACTGTCCTATGCTGAGACGCTGCGATGAATGCAGACAGGTACGCTGTTACATTTCCAAAGGTGTTGGCATGTCTTTTAGTCTTCTTGAAAGAAGCACATCTGCCTGAAGACTTTGTGTACAGCTCTGCGTTGTGTTCACAGGTAGTGGAGATAGCCAGCCTCACCGAGCACTTACTGGGTGAATGTGAAAGCAGGTCCAAGTTCAGCCAGTGCCCGCGCTGCTCGGAGGCCGTGGCCACTGAAGATCTGACTCGTCACGTCCAGGGCCCCGCCTGCAACAGTGAGTTCTCAGTCTCGCTCTTTCATGCCATTGGGAATATTTTTATGTGATGAAAATCATGCAGTTTGTTTGAATAGGGTATGTTTTCTTCTTTATTGGATAGTGCCAGTGTAGACACAAACAGGTAAAATTAGAGCTAAAGATAAGCTCCTTTCAGATCAGACATGCACTTTATCTACTTCTAATTTCATTTTATGTTTATTTGTAATGAAACTACAAGGTTAAAGTGATGTCTTACTGCAGCTGTTATGTGATGGTGTTTACATCCATATACATAATTCCCCAAATTTAAGGGATTGAATTTAAATAAACATCATCTAATATGAAGGCATCATATTAAAATATGAGACCTGTAAATTACTGGGTGAACTAGAAACTTGGTATCTTCCTTGTTGATGCTCTGTCAAGCCTGTACTGCAGCCAGCTGCACATCTTGCTTGTTTTGGGGGTGGGGTGGGGGGGTTGCCTTGTGGTCTACATTAAGAGAAACTCAGTTCGACTGAGGTCAGGTCGTTGGTTAGGACATTCAAAAAGAGTCCACTGTTTGACCGAAAAAACTGTTTGATTATTTTGGCTTTACGTTAGACCGTTAAGAGTTAAGATCCTTGTTCCGCTGTATTGGGGGTATTACATGCCACAAGTTCTACACTTGGTAAGCTTAGTAAAGTGACTACTTGTGAGGCTAAGTGGCGATTAGGGCTGTCAATTGATTAAAATAGTTAATCGCGATTAATCGCAAATTAATCAAATTTTTTATCTGTTCAAAATGTACCTTAAAGGGAGATTCGTCAAGTATTTAATACTCTTATTAACATGGGAGTGGGCAAATTTATGCACATGTTTGTATTTATTTATTATTCAAAATCAATTAACAACGCAAAACAATAACAGATGTTGTCCAGAAACCCTCACAGGTACTGCATTTAGCGTAAAAAAAATATGCTCAAATCATAACATGGCAAACTGCAGCCCAACAGGCAACAACAGCTGTCAGTGTGTCAGTGTGCTGACTTGACTATGACTTGCCCCAGAACTGCATGTGATTATCATAAAGTGGGCATGTCTGTAAAGGGGAGACTCGTGGGTACCCATAGAACCCATTTACATTCACATATCTTGAGGGTCAGAGGTCAAGGAACCCCTTTGAAAATGGCCAGCCAGTTTTTCCTCGCCAAAATGTAGTGTAAGTTTGGAGCGTTATTTAGCCTCCTTTGTGACAAGTTAGTATGACATGGTTGATACCAACCTATTCCTTAGGTTTTCTAGTTCCATATGATACCAATATCTTCACTCTAGCTTCATAACTGACCCTGCTACAATCTATGAAAGATCGATTGCGTTTATGCGTTAAAGAAATTAGTGGCGTTGAAACGAATTTGCGTTAAAGCGTTATTATCACGTTAACTTTGACAGTCCTAATAGAAATATAATTCAAAGCGGTAAGCAGTCTTACTTTCATATGCCAGCTGTCCTTTCTGCAGGTGGCAGTTTAAACTGTGTTGCTTTTAGCCCGGATTATGACTTTAACTTCTACGTATATTATTTTACGGTGAGTTACGATGTGATTGGTCAGTAGGCGGTGCTTTTATATGAGTTGATCTGTTATCTGAAACACAACGTGCTGCGGAGCAGGTTAGGTGTTCAGCATCATTGACCATGACGATCTACCAAATTAAGAAGTGAACCATCATCATAGGACTGAAAACCCAGGGTTAAACCGGAAGTAACCTCGCTAACCTCAAATCTTGCTTCGTAGTACAGGCCTCAGAGAGTAGTTTGCAGAACTGGCTGTACTTGATATTATTGATATGATGAGGCAGTTTATCTCATCTACATCTGGCAATGTTTGTCCTCATACCTCAAATTTCACCTTCCTTCTCTCACAGAGCGCACAAAAAAGTTCACTTCCTCAATTACATCATCCATTACATTTGTTCCAAAATGTCCCATTTCCTTAAACATTGATTCACTAACCTCAGGTGGATAAACATACTTCTGCTCATGTGTTTTTCTTCCTGGTTTTTACCTTGGGTCTCCACCACCTGACCTTGGTTTAGCACCCAGTGCAGCTGAGATCTCTTTTAATATATTTGGCTCAACTTATTGAACAGTCATCCCCTGACAGGTGCAGTGCATCTGTGGCCACAATTGAAGTTCTTTTAAATCATGAAAAACGTGCTCTGTGCTCAGTACTTTTCCATAGTGTTGGTTTCAAACTACCAGTATTTACTATCTTGAAGCTGAGGTCATCTTTTCTTATAGGACCTTCTGGTTGTTTTTTTTCCAGTTGGTAGATACAGTTTACCGTAACTGTGCCAAATAACCTGAAGAAAGAGGCGCACACTATGTTTCTATTACCAGCCATATGTCTCCGTAGATAATTGACACCAGTGAGCCTTTTGTCATCACCATAACATTCAAGTCTCTCTTACGCCTGTTGGTTATAAGAAAATTTGAATTGTGAGATATGATAGATTGTATTCACCCTTATGCTCCCAGTCTTCAAGGGTGCATTGTATTGTATTTGTTGTCCTTCAGGGATGTAATTTTATTTGAATTGTCTCTGGCATCATCAGGGGATCTTTTTCTGTAATTGTATAACAGGTAACAGGTGTCGTGTTTCTGTTTCAGCCCCCATCTCGGGTAAAGGCTCCAACCACTGTCCTCTGTGTCACAACAACTTCATACCCGGAGAGAAGGTGAGTTGCATGAGAGACAAACACTCACTGACATCTCTGTGACCCCCTTTACACCTGGTATTAAAATGCGTTTTGGGTGATCAGATTGCAATCAATACAGACAGGTGTAAATGCACCCAAAACGCGTTGAGGACGGATTGTGATCCGATCGGCCAAACCACCTCCAGAGGTGGGGCTGTAGTGAAGTCCAACTTAATCGAGTCCAAGTCAAGTCCCAGACCAGGTCCAGTTGAGTCTGCGTCAAGACCAAGTCCTAAGGCCGTGAAGACCGAGTCCAATGCAAGTCGAGTCCTGTTCAAGTCCATAATAATAGGCAATAGTGTCTTTCTAATGCTAATATAGTGATTAATGAGTTAGGATGGACAGAAATAATATATCTATAAACAATATTGATCTATCATCTAACATCAAACTAATCAATGCATAGAATTTAGGTTTGAGGACCATTACAGTCTAAAGTTACATTCATTAATAAACCTTGAATTTGATCCGATATTTGCTACTGACGTTTCTACCACTGGACTTCCTAAAACAACCATCAATTTAGACCACTGAGACCACGACAAGTACAAGTCCAACGAGGCACGAGTCCAAGACAAGCGCAAGACTTCAAAAAAGTGGACTCGAGACCGAGACCACCGCCACCGCTCTGTCTGTGCTCAGCGTCTCCTCTCCTCATCCCTCTCTGTGTGCGAGTGTATACGTACCTCAAAGTCACGTTTGCGAGACCTCTCCCCCTAAACGGCGGCGTTTTGAGACTGATGTGTCCGCGCATTACGCATCGCCTCTCCGACAGTACCCGGCTGTAAGCCCGTGCATAGTGCAGCCTCTGGAGGAACTCAATCAGATCTCAATGTGGACACTGGAGACACATATTAATACCAGGTGTAATCAGGTTAAATCATATCTACATATAATCTGGATACAAGACACATTTTAATGCCAGCTGTAAAGGGTGCGTGTACTATGTTCTCTTGTGAAGCATGGCTTGATTATAGAAAATTCTGAATTGATGTATAGTATATGGCATAAGCAACAAAAAGGTGTGAAGTGGAACACGTGTGTCCCTTCTGTCAACTAGACCAAAAATGTGAATTTTAGATAATAATGTGGTAACTCTTTGTTCGATTAAGGTTTTAACAGAACTTGCTACTTTAACTTCTCTCAGTGAGCTTTTCTATTTTCCCTCTTTTATATCAACACAGAAACTCTGGAAGCATCTAATATTAGGCTTGGGGAGCAAACAGGTGTTGAGGTAAAACCCTGCTATTGTTGGCCTTTAAAGAGTTCAAAGGAGGCGAAGCCTTTGTTCATAATGGGCTGTTTCATTTGTCTCAAAAGGAAATAGATACCTTCGCATTCTTCACATTCCTATTAGTTTCGGGAGAAGTAAAGACAGAAAAGTCCTGATTTGTATGTATTCAAAATGGGTAACTCAAATGACGATACACTGAATATAACCTCAATATAACCACGGGGGGAAAATAGTTTCTTCTTATCTTTCATTAGTAAACAGTGTTCATATTTCAGCACCCCTGGAGCTGCTCATCATTTACTATCCTTTATGTCTGTCCACCTTTTGGTGGATATACAGTGTACAAGAGTCTGTGCCCCTCTAAAATATGTAACAACAGTGTAGCCTTTCATTTGTCTTCCGTTACGTCTCTGTCATCGTGGAGTCTAATGAATCATTCAACTTGTCTTTCAAGGAGCCACAAGAGCCACATGAATCAGTCTGACCAGCACCTGTCCTGACTCTACCTGTCCTCAGACTTCAGTTTGACAAGTCGGGGGGCCTTGTAGGAGAAGATTGTTCCCATCAGTGTTATTAAATACACTGATTGGAGGTGTGGCCAGGTGTTGATTATGCTAAAAGGTCTAAATCCATGCAGAGCAGTGCAGCAGTATTTTCACGCATTATTTGATTTAGTGTTAAATCGGCCTCTTTCATAGCATTTTGACTTGTAGCTGTAAAAGCACAGGTGTAACTAATAATATTATTATTATGTTCCATTTCAAGTTTCCCACTGAACCATGCCCGTGACACAGCATGCACAATACTGGGACTGGCACATGTAGCTGGAATGATGCCTTAATAAATGATATTAAAGCTGGGGGGGTAGGCAGTATATTTTTTGCATCATTGGGAAAAAATCCCATAATATCCTTTCAGCATATTGTAATTCAAGTGTTCTGAGAGAAAACTAAACTTCTGCACCTCCTCATGGCTCTGTTTTCAGGCTTTAGAAATCTAACCTGTGACGAGAGACTTTGGCCAATCACAGGTAATTCAGAGAGAGAGCGTTCCTATTGGCTGTTCTAGAAATGCAGATGCGCGTGCACGTCCCTTTGGTGAAAGCCTGCAGGATAAGTTGCTATTCCAGCATTGGCTGCAGCTGCATACACTGCAAGGCAATCCAAAAAAAGAATACAGACTTTTTTAAAAGAGAGTCTGACAATATCGGCGAAGCATTTCAGAGATGGAGAGAAAATATTGCGAATAGTTTTGCCTTCTGTTTACAGTTGCAGCTAGCTCTGCAACAGCAGGAGCCTGTAATAACGCCATAATAAACTGCCTCGCCCAGCTTTAATTACACCTGTGTTGTTGTTGCTGTGACATCATGTTTGCTGTGCAAAATGCCTATTGTCCTTTGATACTGTGCTTAGCATGAATGTGAGTCTCATTATCAACATTTTGGCTGGTCTTAGCAAAAAAAACACATCATTATTGATTAAACATGGTTACAGCTTTCAGTAATTTAACATTTGTATTCCCTGCAAACCACTTAGTGTCCAAGTAGGATAAGAAATGAGAGCCGAGGTATTGAAATTGTGCTCAAATGTACAGTGACGATGTGCGTTCTCATTCAAAATCGGATTCACAACATGAAGTCGCCCATCTCTCACACCCTGAAAATTGAATGAAGAAAAAAAAAAAACTCACAGAAAGTCACACTCTCACCGCCAGAGCTGTGAGCGTAGACCCAATGAAAGAGTGCAGTGTTAGTGGGAGAGAGAGCAGCCGTTCGGGCCCTGACTGGGCCTACAGTCACCCGTGGCTGTCCCGATAGAGAAAGTACCTGAGAGAGGGAACGGACTCACTGAGCTACTTTGTCCCCGTTCCAGGCCTGGAAGGCTCACCTCATGGGCAGGGAGGGCTGTAAACAAAACTCACGCAGGACTGCGGTGTCCCAGAGAACCCAGCCAGCACAAGGTAAAGCATTCATACACCTTCTGCTTACACCCACCTCCCTATAACGCTCAGTGTGAAAGCTACACAAAGTGCCCATGCTTGTTGGTAAAAAATTTCATGTTGCAACTGTTCCACTGTGGTTTTCCTGCTTCAGAGCACAGAATAAGGAACATCAAAATAGGGACAGATTAAATTTGGAGCCTAGTGGGTGTTAGTGGATCCATTTTTGAGTGATATTTCACAGCAGTGGTTTTAAGTAGATGTTCATGACTGAAACATGCAGTTACAGTCTCTTTAAGTAGGGTTGTATTAGTCTGGATGTCCGTTATTTTGTTGAGGGACGTCTCACATTACTGTAGTAATAACCGTCTTGATGCCAAAGTGACCCACTCACACTAGAGGACCACTGCTGAATATATTATATCACACCACATTTTTGATGCTATTTATGGCATTTTTCAGCAACAAATATTCAGTGTAAAAAATTACAAGTTTTTTTCAATGGAGACTGGTGGCTTTGGCGAGAACATAGATGGATACAACGGCTTCAGTTCCCCATCGGAAAGGGCTTTCTGACGGCAAGATAAAGCGGTGAAAATATTCTAAATATAGCGTACTCTTAAACAGATATAGATTTTATTTAGATGAGCCTTACTGTCACGGTATGTGATCAAAGGAGATGATCTCTCCCAGTATGCAGCCACATCACCATGACTTGCTGATGTCATGAAGCCCATCTGTTTATATTCACATCACAGGTAATGCAGGCAGCTTTGTTTAGTGCTAAATAGTACACAAGAACACAGCGGGGTCCTCTATGATGAAGTTCTTACTGAGGTTTACCTTAATGTGTGTGTGTGTGTGGGGGGGTGTTTTTTTTTGGTGTGTCCAGGCAGGGCTATTGGTGGATCCAAGCTGAAACAGGTCTGGTCGGTCGGGGCCAGAGCCAGAGCCATGGGTCGAGGCAGCCGGATCCCGGCCCTGGCACCCCTCGCCAGAGGACACACACCGGGGAAGCACTGAAACTGGTTCGTAGCACCCAGGGGAGGAACCCAACAGCAACAAACACCCCTGAAGTAATCCCATATTTCCTTGTTCCTGCATATCAGCACTTTTAGAAAAGACATCTGACAGGTTTCATATCTTTCTAAGATTACCGTCTTAATCAGCGTATGTACAAACATTACAGCAGGGTGTTTTAACCCCTTATTGAGACACTATTGATTCCCTGTATTAGTTTCTAGTCACACACCTGAAGGCTAGTGAACATGTGCACACCGGGTGCTGTTGGCTGATAATCTCTTTACAGGTTGTCTCGGTTTTGAGGCTCTTATTTTTCATATCGTTCACTGCCATTTGGAGTCACCGTGGTGGGTAAATATACACCACTGATTTGGTTTTGTACTCCCATTGGTGACTCACAAGAGACAGATTTAGAAAAAGAAAGGTCGAAGATATCCTGACATTTAGTCCCTCATGGCATCCTCTCGTTAGTTTGCGATGCCGGATTTCTCTTATAAATGTGTTGTCACCGAGCCCAAGCTGAGATAACCCTGATGACATCACTATGACATCATTAGGGTTATTATATCAGACTTGACAAAGCTGGTAAACTAACATAAGCTATCCGATGCTGCTATAAATGTGAACATTTTATTTTAAAATTGTAAAAATGGGCAATTTTTCCATTATAAAAATAATTTTCGGCATTGCATTTAAAATATTTAAATCACAAACTCTTCAGTAAAAACCAGGATGTAAATAAAACTAAAATGAGCGACCACTTCCCATGGACAACCAGTGTAGTACCATTAAATATGCAATCAATCGCTACATCTTACCAGGCGACGGTGACAGCATTTGATACTTAGAAACATTCCTCTCCTTGTAGAAGCAGTAATGAGAGGAGAGGAGAAACGAGGTTCAGTGACAAGACTTTCCTCCCCTGGCAACACTCCAGCATCCTACAGCCACCTAAAACAACCTCAAAGTAGCTTTACTGTCAGCTTCACGCTTTGCCATCTGTTTACATTTCTCTTTTCGTGCTTTAGTCGTGAATAAATGATATTGAAAGAATGAAGTAGCACTTTGCCAAAGGGATGATGATGCTGTACTTTCTGTACAGTATGGACTTTATTTATTTTCCTGCCTAAAGGAACAGTGTGTAGCATTTAGGGGGATCTATTGGCAGAAAAATGGGATATAATATTAATGAGTATGTTTTCTTTAGTGTTCTTATCGTGTTTTTGTTACCTTACGCTGAATTTACACCAGAGCAGCTGTGAAGTGTGGCCTGCGGCGAGCTGCCGTGCAATGTCTATGAAAAGCTGTGGCCAAACAAAAGTTGTGAAAAGTTTCACTTTTAGCGGCGAAGTGGACCCACAGCCGATCAGTGAACAGACCCTGTGAATCCTGTGACATGTTGACCTATGTTACAAAGAATTTCTTCCCGCCTGAAACACATGAACACGCCTCCCAGCTGCAGAGAAATGTAATTATTGCGGCCAGCCTCACTTTGCCGCTGCCTGGTGTGAATTTGGTGTTAGAAGGAGCCGTTTATATCTACATATGGAGCGTGTCCTCTTCAGGGGAGCCGGCCGCCGTGTTTCTACAGTAGCCCTGAACGGACAAACCGAACACTGGCTCTAAGATGAGGCCATTCACGTTTTCACGTCGGCCACCGTAGTTCTCCTACACGCTTGGCACGCGGGAGAAGTTTCAGTCGGTCGCAATCTGCGACCTCAACGCTAGATGCCGCCAAATCCTACACACTGCACCTTTAATGCTATACTGACAATCTCGAGTAGATAGCACAGTTTTATATTCTCTGCTAGTCCAGTGAGAGAGACAAAGTAGATCTTTTAACTTGACAATGGAGATGAATGTAATGTACTGTATACAGTAGAATTTGTATAGCACCGATTTTTCTTCAACTTAATTTATGCTGAATATGACTGAGGCTGACCCTGACACACACTCTTTAAGGACTCTGACAATAATTTGTAAGATTTAAAGCTATAATTTTATTACTTCTATTGTTCTGCACAGTGTTATGACGTTGTTGTTTGTAATATATTTGCGATTCAACCACAGCCAAGAAGAACTAAAACAGAAACATCCGTAAAACAGTCTGAGATGTTTTTGATATATATTTGTTTAGCGAGTTGTTATATTAGTAAGGTAAATTCTTTATTAACTAATTGTTGTGGAGAAACAACTTCAATATAGTTGATATGCATAACAGAATATATTTGAGCTTCCCAATCCATCACACTGGCTTTAATATGCTTCTGTACTGAGGACTATTTTTGTGTTTTTATGTGCATAGTAGTCAGTATTTTCTGAATAATAACGATAGTGTCAAATGGCTATTTTTGTCTGCAAAAATATCTGTATTTGTTTAAATAAATGCTAAACATTGCAGGTGTGGTTTCTGATACTTTTACATCTTATTCCAAACCTTTCCCCATAATAACGTGCTGTTCTCCAGCCGTTCACATGTCGACATGAATCAAATGCTGCAACATTCATTCTGTGTTTACAAAGTCCACAGACGGCTCCAGTTTTATTTACATTATCAAACATAAATCTATACAACCCTTTAGGTGTTTGGCCTGCCTCTGCAAATCCCACACACACATGAATTGACACTTAAAAAAATAAAATAAAAAGGAAGGAATAAAACAATATATTAACATAAAAACAAATCATTTATTTATTTTTTTACAATTTCAGCACCCTATAAAATAATCACTAAACTATGAATGTTGTTCATTCCATGATGTGTGTTTTGCGAGTCCACAAAGTTCACTTTGTGGACTCGCAAAACACACATCATGGAATGTGTCTGATTTGACAGTCCTGAAATCAGAAATTGACAATAAATTGAACACCTGGATGTAACAAGTCCAGTCTTATTTATGCCCGCACAAACACGCACTAAAACCATTACAACCATGTCTCTACACCAACATCAAGTCTCAGATTAAGATGACATAAGAGTGATGAAAAGTACAACCTGAAATGGCACCAAGAGTCAGAAACCTTCCTGCTGAGGAGTTGTGTGGTAGTGGTTTCACAAAAATGGAAAATCAAAGTAGCAGTACTATAGTGGAGAGGTAACCCAGCTGGAGAGGAGCTTGAATTTTACATACAGAAAATGTAAAAATGCTAAATCTGGATGTGCTGTATTGTATCAAATCCATCAGCAAATTACACAATTTTGATGAAAATACGTATTTTTTTCCTCCCTCAACTACATGACCCAGTATGTGTAAAAGTCTTCTGTGTATTCAGTTCAGCTTTGGTGAATGAATTAAAGGGACTGTTTGTAACTTTTTACAGGTCAAAATCGACCGGGTCGGGATCCCATGCGTGCTCGCATATGCAGAAGAGTTAGTTTAGCTCTGAGAATATCTAGTGAGTGGACGTTTGTGCAGAAATAAATGCTGCAGCTCCTCCAGACCAACAGAGATTTCCCGTGTCTTGTGAAGTGACGGGGCTCCGCAGCGAGTAACGTTATCGTCTCCGACCGGGTGCCGGTGTCTTCCCTGCGGGCGCGCTCGGAGACGATAACCTTTCTCTTCCTGCTTCAGACCCGGAGGCTGAGGCAGCGGGGCTGAAGCAGGAAAAGCCAACACTAGTGTCAGCATTGATTCATGGAGAGACCTTGGTCTGGTCAGCTAACATTACTGCCAAGCAGGTGAAATATAGAGTGATATTGTGGTTTTAGCTGACGTGTGTCGCCTCACTGTGTTGAGCGATGCTCGTTCATGTCTATTTAGAGCGAGCAAGCGCGAGCAACAGGACGCTGACTTTCGTTGACTTAACGACCACAGGTGTCGCTGTTAACAAGCATTTCTGAAAGTTACAAATAGTCCCTTTAAAAAACAATTTTGATGAAAATATGTATTTTTTTTCTTCCCTCAACTACATGACCCAGTACGTGTAAAAAGTCTTCTGTGTATTCAGTTCAGTTTTTGGTGAATGAATTAAGTCCATTTATGACACAATCATATGGTGACCCTCTGAGCACAGATCAGGTCCTCGTTGTGCACCACGCTCCACATCCTGAGCAGCTCCTGCGCGCTCAGCTTGTGCACCACGATGAGGTTCTTGTAAAAGCACGGTTCTCCGTTCATGGGGCTCACTTTGCGCCTGGTGATGCCGAAGGTCCTGAAGCCCGGGTGCATCTCTGGGGCCAAGTGGAGCTTCTGCATGCACATCCCCAAAAACACATCATCAATGGGGTACAACTCCAAATCCTCCGAGACCACGAAGAGCCTCCTGGCCAGCTGGGAGGACATCAGAAACCCCCCACCTCCCACATAAGGAGGATACGGCTTATCGTACAGCTCTTTGGGGATGTAGTATTTACTCTGCCGGTTTCGGATGGGGATCGCCTTGGAGATTGTGTCTCCAACAAACAAGTCTGAGTCTTTACCATCCTCCACTTTGAACCCAATGAGCTGCAGTAGATTGAGAGTATTCACAAACACATCATCATCTCCTTTGAAGATGAACTGCACACCAGAGCAGTAGATGTCAAACCATTTTAAGAAGTTGACCTCTTTAAGGGTCAAGTTGAAGAAGGTGTCCATGAAGTCCCACTGGAGGATGTCCCCGTAGATCTGGTCCTCGTACTCGATCAGCTTCTGCAGGTTCTTTGTGTCTTTCCCAGTCGTGGGGCTTCCCAAAAGAAACAAAGTTTTGATCTTCTTCCCATCCACAGTTCGCTCTTCTCCCCAGCTTTTACGCACAGCCTCTCGTCTGTCGTGCTGCTCTATGACGGACTTCACCACCATGAGGAGATGCACTCCATCTCCATCTCCATCCGAGCACTTCTCCGGGTGGTTGATGAGCATGGGGAAGTACCTGCAGTGTCTGTGGAGCACGAACTGGTGAAACCTCGGGTCCAGACGTCGGAACCAGTCCTGGCTCCTCACAGACGCGTCCTCGCTGCAGTTGAGGACCTGCGCGTCCCAAGAAGAAGCTGGAGGATGAGTCCCGTTGCTAGGAAACACCGGAGAGTCTGAACTAGTTTTCACGACTCCTTTCTTCAATGAGAAACACTCGGAGGAGCCGCACCAGCCATGGGCATCCTCTCTCTCGTGTTTAACTCCCACCACGTCCTTCTCTGCAAGTTTCAGCTTGTGGATCATGAGAAAAGACGCAAAGACGAGAGACAGACTCAGGAGCGGTTTCAGCAGACCGACCCGCTTCCTCCGGGATGAAAAGTGATCCATGGCTCCTCTCACTGCCCATCAGATGCTGCCGGACCTTTTGCCTTCATAGTGTTTCACAACTGTGCGTCCGAGTGGTGGAGTCCATCACCTGGAGTGTTGTTGCGTCCTGTCCTCGTCCTCCTACGTGACACTGAAGTGGCCCCGGGGCTCCTTCTGGTCATGCTGGAGCTCAGTGGAGTCACACATCATCGCGATGGTGCAGCAGGATACACAACATGTCCTCAGGGTGCTGGTCTCAGACTGACTGGAGACCTGCTGCAGGATAGGCTGCAGCCTCTTTCTCCCAAATATCTCCTCCCCCTAATGATCAGCAGGTTTCCTATTTCTCACACACACACCAGGTGTCCACTGCGTTTTAGTGCCGAGCCTATTGCTTTTAAATAAAATTAGACATTAGACACATTATATTAAATCAGAATAAAAATATACCATGACCATCATCATCATCATCATCTTTATTATTATTCATATTATTAATATATATGTGTATGTGTATATATGTGTGCATGTGTACAGTATATGTGTTTAAGAGTATATATATGACATATATGACCATCTAGCCTCATTCAATGCCAAACACACACCCATTATCCACATCACACACACACACACACACACACACACACACACACACACACATTCTTCAACCTGCTTTTATCCCCTTGTGTTGTCTTAGTTTTGTTTTGTTTTGTTTTTGTACTTTGTTATTTGTCTTTCTCTGTATAATATACTTTGGTCTTTTTTATATATTTCCCTGCACATGTCTTCACTTGTTTTGTAATCACTTTATAACACAATAAAAAAATAAATAAACAAAAGAATACAAATATACAACGGATTATTTAGAAATAATGGAAACAATCAAACAACAAACCTAATTAATTAAATAAAATCAATTAATTCAATTACCTTAAAAACGACAAAATAGACAATATAATGCATCCATAGATCTCATAGAACATTTTGGAAAACTTTAATCCAAAAGTTAATTTATAAATATAAGTTAGAGAGGGGTTGGGAAATACAAAATGTACACTTTGCCTATGCGTGAAAAAAAGATTTGGCCATTAAGAAATACGAATATTTGCCTGTAAAATGTGTGCTTTCATTGTTTCACTCTTATACTCAAAGATATCAAAGAATATATATTTAAAGAAAAAAACATCTAAACACGTTTCAGTGTGGATACAGGATAAAAACAGATGGATTCAAACACGTAACAGCTGCTATCAACATCCTTTTTTTTAATTTAAAATGAAATTATTGGGTTGGGACTTTATTTAGTAGGCTACTTCTTAACTCTCGCCTTATTTTTTAACAGGTCCAAACTTGTTTCCAAGGTATGCTTTCAACTATTCCTTCTCAGTGTGATATCACAATAGAAACGGTACAACATCTTGTTGAAATAGTGCTCTGATTTGCATGTTGAAACAGCAGTTTTAAAGGTTAAGTATCTAAAATACTTTCTTCTGGTGTTATTGGAAGCGACAAACTGAAAGATACTTTGAATTATTATACAGATAGTCATTTAGGTGGCCAACAATGTACAATGTAGGTTTTGACAATTCTCAAATAAGATATATAGCCTATTTTTTTTATTTCTATTTTAATAAAGAATAGCCTATTCCTGTTGTTCCTCGACAGCACAACCGCATAAAGCACAAATGACTGTGAGGGTGTGTAATTATAAAGACTCTAGTGGACCTCTTGTGGACATTTTATGGCATAACATTTTGTTCCCGTCCTCTCCTCCAATTCTGTCACCTCACACGACCCAGTTAAACAAACCACGAGTTAACTAAAACAACATTATTCTCACACATTTACACACAATCTTTTTATTTTTTATTTTTATTGTAGACCCATCATTAACCTACATGTAATGTGGACAACAGAAAAAAACCTGACGACCTAAGAGCTTTTTAAAAATATTATTCACAAGATTAATATACAAATAAATAAAAAATAAAATCCGCAAAATTGAAAAGATATCATAGCAGACAAAACATTTACACAGACAATAAAAATTTAAAAATAAAAATTTAAGCAGAAAGAAACACAACATAAATAAATAAAGTTTTTAAAAAAGGATTAAGTGATTGTTAGTTATAGGGTCAGATAACATTCAAGTATTTGTAAAGAGATTTTGGGTTATTTGGATTTCTTTAAATTCAGAGACTTCATATAGAGTTGAGTTTCATTATTGACGACCTGAGAGCTGCACTGAGCTGAAAAGTGTTGAGTGAGAGGGCATAAAAATGGAAATAGCTGAGTTAGGCTTCAAAATAAATTCATGGAAATTTTAAAGGATGAATAGCACAGTTTTATAAATGTATGAACTAAGGACATGTGGCCTATATTTAAAGCTAAGAGTTGTATTTTAGTCATTAAGCTTAGGGCTGTCAATCGATTAAAATATTTAATCACGATTAATCGCATGATGGTCCATATTCAATCGCCATTATTCGCAAATTAATCGCACATCTGTTCAATATGTATCTTAAAGGGAAATTTGTCAAGTATTTAATACTCTTGTCAAAATGGGAGTGGACAAATATGCTTGTTCTATGCAAATGTATGTATATATTTATTATTGGAAATCAATTAACAACACAAAACAATGACAAATATTGTCCAGAAACCCTCACAGGTACTGCATTTAGCATAAAATAATACGCTCAAATCATAACATGGCAAACTGCAGCCCAACAGGCAACAACAGCTGTCAGTGTGTCAGTGTGCTGACTTGACTATGACTTGCCCAAAACTACATGTGATTATCATAAAATGGGCTTGTCTGTAAAGGGGAGACTCGTGGGTACCCATAGAACCCATTTACATTCACATATCTTGAGGTCAGAGGTCAAGGGACCCCTTTGAAAATGGCCATGACCGTTTTTCCCCACCAAAATTAAAAAGATGATTAAAAAGATGGGTGGGGACAGGAGGGAGTGGAGTTGTCATGTTTTGAGTAGTGGAAATGATGTTGCTGTTACCAATAAGGAAAAGGCTGAGATAAATACTTTTGTTACAGTTCACAGTTCCGATAATTTGTCTGAGGGGGGAAGAAGTGGCAGAGAGAAAACCAAATCTGAAATCTTAGAGGCACTTAGGAGAAAGGAAAGCACTGAGGATGAACAAAATGTCCCATTATTAAGTAAAACACTGGTTAAAGTGGGAAGACTGCACCAGGGAAAGATGAAATTATTATTTAATAAAGTGTGGGAAAAAGGAAAGTCTCGGAGAGCTAGAAGGAAACGATTATTATTCCGATAAGGAAACATGGGAAGGATGCCAGTAAACCATGGTATGTCTTTGACATTGCATGTCTGTAAACTGATGAATGTATTTCCTGGAGAAGAGAGGTATGGTGGCTACATACCAGAGTAGATCTAGAGGAGGGAGGGGCACTGTGGATCCAGTGTTGTGTCTGGAGGATGAGATAAGAAAAGATCAAGTAACTAAAGAGACAGTGGTGTTTTCTGATGTGGCAAAAAAACATGTTATGGAGACAAGGGCTGATGATCAAATTATACATATTATGCGAGTCGGATGGAAAGTTTTCAACAGGACTTTTCTGAGCAACACCCAGGTTAAAATAGGGTCAGAACTGTCACAAGCAAACATGGTGTAGATAATGTTACACCACATGGGAGTGTTGTAAGTCCTACTTTATTTCCTGTGATGATAAATTATGAATTTGTAAATATGCCAATGGATGTGGGAATATCACTGTTTGCAGGTGACTCTGTGGAAAAGAGGGAGAAATGTAGTTCAGAAAATACAAGATGGGATTCATCAAGTTGAAATGAAATGAGGATTCAAATTTTCAGAGAAGACAAAAGTTCTGCTCTTCACAAGAAAAGAAACTCAGGGATGGTAATAATCTTTTTTTAGGAGTGTATATCGACCCCAGATCAACATGGAGAGAGCATATTAGAAAAAGAAAAGTGATAAATGTTATGCAAGAAGTGGAATGTGGAGCTGATGGATCTATGGTAGTCCATCCATCCATCCATCTGCAACCGCTTATCCCGTTAGGGGTCGCGGGGGGGCTGGAGCCGATCCCAGCCGACATTGGGCGACATATGGTAGTGTGGTAGGCAAATATGGATTAGCAGCAAAGTCTATGCTTGCGGAGCTGGACTGCTCAGGCTTTGATTTTGCACTGTGGTTATATGCTATATATTGCATTTAGTACTTATATTTCTTTACATATATTTTGTTTATATTGCATTATGTACATAATTTGCATGCTCCTTTATTTCTATTTTCTTACATTTCTTATGTTTATCCTACAAGAGCAACTGTAACACCATCATTTCCCCCTGGGGATTAATGAAGTGTTTCTGATTTTGATTCTAATTGAGGGAAATATGTATCAGAAAGAAAGGACATGATGGAAGAAATTGAAAGATTAGGGCCAACAGGAGCAGGAGTGAAGAACATATTATAACAGGAGTGTGGTGAAAGTGGACAAGGCAGAAGAAGATGCTTCTTAATGAGGAAAATATGATATTAATTATCAGTATTTAATTTATACTTCTGTCTGACAGAGATAAAAGGTAATACTTATAGTTGATTCATTATAAATAATAATAATTATAGTTAGGCAAATTTAGGAAAATGTAATTAGAGTATATGTATGGCTCAATAAGGAAGCTGGTTAATAATTAAGAATTGATTTATGGAGAAGGGGTGGGATTAAATAAATGTATACTTCTTCTCACTCCTTTTCGAATATGTAAATCAAGGCATCAAGTGTTGACAATTTATTTTTCTTACCCTTTTCATTGTATGTACATACTACTTGTTTCTGACTGTCCACTTGTTGGTATGATCATTCTTTTTCTTTACTTTTTCTTATTTTATTTTTTTTGCATTCTACATGTTCGAAATACATTTTGAAATGAAATGAAAATCTGACATACTGGACACTGCAGGAGTTAATGACCTCCAGGAGATGGCAGCAGTGCAACAATTAAAGGATGCAAGCTGCTGTTAAATCTCAAAGAAGAAGAAGTTGTTTTTTTGGTCGTGTCTAGAAGGGAGCTCGCAAACCGCTTAATCTGATCTGAGTAAACTCTCGCGAGACTTCGAGATAATACCTTAACTATTCGGGATCAACTTCCTAATCTTAACGATCTCGCGAGAGTTCCTCTGGTTTGGGGGCTCCCTTCTCCCTTCTGGAAGACGCCACATATCATCACATAGCATCGTTGTTCGTAGCCAGGAGGCTGTTTTTGAAGAATTTACGAAAAACAGAGTCTTTAAACTTTAATATCGGAGTTGCTGAAAAACAGAAGCGTTACGCCGGCAAATGGTTCACAAGGTAGGATGTTAAGATAAGATAAATATCAAGAAGCTAGTAGATTAGCTACTGATAGCTATCATGCTAATGTTAATTAGCTTGTATCTGATATGTGAAGATTAGATTATCGGACACTTCAGCTCGCTCTGGTGAGGTTTTAGTATTTATCTGTTATCTTCCAAGTCTCATTATAACCACAGACAGTGTTGAAGTCATTGTTGTGCTACGTGAATTAACCTACATAATCTAACGTTAGTGATCTTTCACTGGGATTGATTATTTACCAACAATACCAACACGTGGATTTAACTTCCTAAAGATCATTTACATCACTGGACCATTAGTGTTGTTTTAACAGCTAGTTACAGTGTGAACTGCTCTCATGAACTTTACATGAACTGCTTTGACACGCCTAAAAGGTCTGATAGTGGTATGAAGTTGAGTGTTTACTGGAGGTCATGGCTGATGATGATCATGTTGGGAGGAGGAGTTTAGTCCAGGGGAGGATACAGGGCTGTTGTTTGGGTTTCAAACTGCTGAGGTGAACTTTACATAACTGGGGTGGGTTTAAAAATGTAATTATACACTTTAAATACTCTGATCCCAATATCTGACTCCATTTGACACTCAAAATGTGTAGTTTAAAGGTCCCATATTATGCTCATTTTCAGGTTCATACTTGTATTTTGTGTTTCTACTAGAACATATTTACATGCTGTAATGTTAAAAAAAACTTTATTTTCCTCATACTGTCGGCCTGAATATACCTGTATTTATCCTCTGTCTGAAACGCTCCGTTTTAGTGCATTTAAATGGGATTGCAACGGAATTCCGTTGCTAGGCAACAGTTTGGGTCCATGTTTACTTCCTGTCAGCTGATGTTATTTACATACACTGCAACAGGAAATAAACTGGGACACATTTAGAATGTTTATCTTTAAAACCGTGTAATGGTGTAAATATTGTATATTTGTGACATCACAAATGGACAGAAATCCTAACGGCTTGTTTCAAACGCACAATATCTGAATACAGGCTGTGTGTGTTTCTCCGTATATTAAGCGTTTTGATAGTTTAACAGTATTTACATAGCACTTAAACCTGCTTTATATAAAAGACATGGAAATCTCACTTTTTACAATATGGGTCCAACAACAAACCACATTGTGCTGCTTTGCAGATGCCAGGTCAACATGGCAGCTTGAAGCCCAGAAAGAGGAAGAGCAGCTCCAGAAAGGTTTGTGTTAACCTGTATACAGGGCAGTCTGTACAAAGAGCAAATAAAGACAGCAACAGTTATGTTCTGCTGTTTCTCACTGAGTATATGTCTTAAGTCCAATAATGTCTCTCTTTAAAACAAACTTCTTAAAGGACTATGTTTGATGTTTGTTTTTTTCCTAAACTGGACAATTGTTACTAGCTAGACTTTCACAACTGCATCTGAGAACTGTATTTGACACACACATTAGGCTCACTATTCAATATGTCTTGCATCCTTAACAAAGGATATTGATCATGGTTAGCTGTAACGTCATCCTAACCCTGGTCTTTAACTTCCTCTCACAGGCTACAAGGAGGAGATGTACGAAAAGTCCAAAGACACAGCCAGCAGCAGAGAGCAGTTCAGTAGTCAGTGGTTACAGTAAAACAGACGGTCCTCAGGAGAGACTCTCGCGCATCAGCTGCGAATGCCACCAGTCTGCAGGCAGGAGGAGATGCTCGGCATCACCAGAGCTCGAAGGACAGGAGGGCAAAGAAAACGAACTGAGGACGAGGCTGGACTTGGACAGCTGCAGAGGGAATGGCGTCAGGGACAAACAGGAGTCCGAGGACATGGATTGTGAAGAAACCAGCAAAAACATCTTTCCAGATGACGACAGTAATCAGATTCTGCCTGTGGAGCAGTTCTTTGGAAACTTGGATGCTGTACAGGTGAGATATTTTGGTTAAGTTCTCATAACCACAGTACCTGCATCAATTGTTAAGTAACTGACCAATGAAACCCTCACTGCCAGTTGATTGAGTATATTATATTTAAACCAATAATGCTATCCATGTATGCACTCATCAAGGTCTTTATGTGGGGTACGCGTACTGCTTTTAAATGTGTCAGCGGCAGCAGTTAGATTTGTTTAGATGAAGATTATGTCCATGTTGAATGAATTACCAAAAATCTACTTTTTTATTTTACTACAGGACTTCCCTCAGAGATCGTCAGCGACTTCTACCTGCGTTCACAGGGAGCACAGGAGACGTTACTACGCACCGGAGGACAGCGATGAAGACGAGGCGGGCCTCAGCAGTATGCAGCCAGACGACAGAGGAGACACTTAGTGAAGAGTAACTGCACTGATGACTGTGGTGGACTCAAAGCCACGCCCACAGAAGGACATAAAACGCTCAGCATTTATGAAAAAGCAGCCAAGTTGAACTACTGCTCAGATGCTGCATTCAGCCCTTAAATCAGAACGCTGTCACACATAACAGCATGTGTGACGATGAAGTTGCCCGCTGCGATGTGAGTATGGGAGGCATGGACTGTTGCTGGATCTGCTGTTAGCCTACCATCACCTACAAGCCATCGTTGTATGTGTATTTGCTTTAAACCTGCTTCCAGTACCCCGCCATGTGCTGAAGAGATTCGTCACAACTCAAAAACTAGTTTACCACTGCTATTTCTGACTTTGTTAATAGTTTGAAAGCAAGCTTTTGGTGGTAAACTTAGAAAGTTATAGTTGTTGACTTGACAAGGACCGTCCAAACGCACAAAAATGCCAAATTGTTGTCAACCCGTGACACTTAGCCTGGTAGCGGAGTATCTTGTTAAATTTGATATTTTTTTTAATATAGCTAGAGAGTATAAGGATTAATATAGCCACCTGTGGAGAACATATTGTGCCTGTAATAATTATTTATTGCTGAATTAATGCTCTTACTTGGAGGGTGTGTTGGCACAGCACTTTATTTAGACAAATATGTCTACATAACATACTGCTTCTTAATTTGAATTTGCAGTTTGAGATTAGCCTTGAGAGATGCCAAACAGAACTGAATTAAACTCAAAATTTATGGATTTGTGAGAAAAATAAATCTCACAAATCTAGATATTACAAATTGTATAAATGTGGTGAGGAAGGAGGGTACACGTGTCAAAGAGCCGTTCCATAATGAGAGATATTTAATATCACAAATCCAGTGTATAAAATGATTGTCATTGTTCACCAAGTGTCATACACACATCTGTGTGCCCAGTTTGGGTTTGTTTTGGCAGCTGCTTAACATACTATACAACACATCTGTAACATAACATATATATATATACATATATATCAATGCAGCTAATCATTTTCCCTGATGAGATTCCTGCTAGTTCACATTAGCAAACATGACAATTCTATATGAAAAATGTATTATTGAAAAAAAACATGACTAAAAATGTTGAGGTTTGTGAAATAAGTCTTCAGCGTGGAAGTCAACTGAGGATAACTTAATCTAAATGTAATCTAGTCATCAAACTTTGATGTTAAAGTGATAGTTTGGGTGTTTTGAAGTGGGGTTGGATGAGGCACTTATCCATAGTCAGTGTATTACATACAGTAGATGATGGTCAAAGCTGTTGTATCCATCTATGCTCTTGCCAAAGCCACCAGACTCCATTGAAAAAAACATTAATTTTACCTCTAAGAACACGGGGGTTGCAGCCATTTTTTTGTCACTTAGACTTTAATAACTCGCAAGAGAACATCCTGAAGTGTGATTTGGTGGATTACTACTACTATTACTCCACTATCGGAGCACATTTCCGCCAATAGTTTGTAAAACGTCCTATCAAACTGATATTGATTTAATTATTTTTATAAGTACCTCATGCAATGCCACTTCAAAACAGCCGGACTATCCCTTTAACAGTAATTGCACTAGTGCTATTCACTCCTATGCAACTTTCTGACTGAGTGAATGCCGCATTGTAATCATTTCATGCCTTTTACATCACCGTGCCAACGAAAAAAAAAATATAATAAATGTTTTTCATGATTTTAAGGTTTGTTTCAGTGTAATTACTTTTGTCTAACAAAGCACCGTCAGTCTGTATTAAAGCTCTGAAGGCTTCACTGGTTCAGAAAGCAGAATGTGGTTAAAAAAAATCTAGCGAGGTAAAAAGGCCACGTCACCTGGTTTTCAGTCTAACCTTTCTACAGCTAACTTCTGAGATGATAATTCACAGAATGCATCAGTATAATACATTGTGTCGTCACAGTTCATACAAATTAAGACAAATACTTAATTATTTTCCTAAAAATAAGAGTAAAAATATTCACACCAAGCGCCTCTTCCTCCCTTTGACCTTCTGTTTTGAGTTGTCTGTGTTACTGGCTTGTCTAAAAACCCTCTTGGTGTCACACAGCAGGTTGTGAGCTCCTTTCTTGTGGCACACGATGTGAACCAGCTTCAGGTTTTCCCTGGTGAACAGCAGGCCGTAGAAGTAGTCCAGGTTAATGTCGGTGCTCTTGTGATTCTGTAGAGCGTCCAGCAGAGCGGGAATCACCGCCCTCTTCTTTTCAATCCTGTACACAAGACGAAGAAGACATGTTACAACCAGCAGGTATCTTGTTCCAATTAATACGTCATCCACTGTTAGCTGTTATATCAGATCACAGTCTACCAAAGATTACTGATTAATGATTTGATTCTTGGTGATTTCAATATTCACCTGAATAAGTCCTTCAATGCTCTTAAGTGAGATTTTCTGGCACTTCTCGATACATTTGGTTTCACTCTTGCATGAACCTACTCACTGCAGCTGTGACCCGCATGACTCGATTTTATCACAAATACTTATTCTAATATGTCAAATGAAATGTATGAATATGCCAGCATATAACTAGCCTTGTTTTGCCCTTTGTGACAGTGAAGTGCTTTTTTTTTTTTTACTTAAAGACTCCAACCTGTGGTCCAGATTCCATGTGCTGAAGACAATCCTACTGTCTCGACTGCCGTACGGGTTTATGGAGTGGAGAGACCGACACAATTCCTGCTCAAATGATCCCTGAGGAGGAGGAGGCAACAGAGAAAAAGAGGTCCAGTTCTTTCAAAATATTTGGGAAGTTGGGAGGAAAGTGTCGCTGGAATTTATAGAAATTTAGCAAATGTGGAGGTGACTCTCAGTATGTGGTTTTATTCCTGTAATACCTGGCAGGTGAACCATCCATTCGGAGTACAGAGGCGATCTGGTTCCTTTTCAGTCCTGTCAAAGTAGCAGCCGTTGTACTTTGCCGTCTTCAGCATTTGTGCCAGGCTTTTTGATGTTTTCAGAAGCTCTTCCCTGACTTTAGCCTTCTCTACGGTTTTAGCGGCAGCGTCCAACTGAGAACAGAGACATAACCAAAGTTTTACACATTATGCCAGATGCTTTAAAAGGTATAATATGTAACAGTTGTCTGTTGCTGTTTGTAAATACACGGCATTCAAAATTGGCCCCTCATCAACAACTCAACGAGGGAGTGAAAGGAGAGAGAGAGCAGCAATGTTCGAGCGAGATATAGAGTGAATGAAGAGAGGTGGCAGCGTTAGTGAGAAACAAAGCAGTGAATCAGAGACATGAAACGTATTAACTGACACCCAGAAACGTCCTAAACACAGCACAAGAAGAAGAAAAGAGAAAATCCAGGGAGAGGGCTGCAGGCTCTCTTTAGATACAGACACCACCACACACATCTAGTGGGTGACAAGTGATGATTGAGAGGGATTATTTTCATATCAGTCTATACATTGTTTTTTTAAATCCTGCATATTATTCTTCTAAGATTGATTAATAGAATAAGGTGTTTCACCTCCTTCGTGTAGCTCCGTATCCTGCTCTCACAGTTGAACTTCATGTAGGCAGACTTCGTCTTGAATCGAGCCTCAACACCTGAAATGAAACCCCATTTAACAACAAACTCAAGTACAGATGAAATCGGAGTCACATCGAGTGTTTAGCGGAAACATGGAGTTGCTTTCATATTGAACTAATTAGAAAAATATTTTGAGGCCTAAAGACTTTCAGAGTCAAGTCAGTTTGTTCCTCATTTTCCATAGACAACGTAAGTTGTATTCAGTCTGACATGAGCAAATGAATAAGAAGCTGATTAGAGACCGTTCTTAGACTATAGTACCAAATGGCTCAACAGAGTCTTGCTGCAATGGGACAATTTTTTTTTTAATTTGTCTTAAGGGTGGCTTAAGACAAATCCCCTCCGGAGCATGAATGTAAAGTTTCATGACCCTCTGCCTAATAGATTATGAGATACAGTATCCTATCTTCTAAATTAATCTAAGTTCACATTTTGCACAACATAAATATTATTGTTGTCGAAGTGGAATAATTTGCCACGTAGTAATATAGAGACAAATGTCATTATAACATTCAAAATAATTTGTTTTAACGTAAAAAGGAGCTCCTTAAAACAACATTTTCTTATAACGAGATACAATGTCATATTTTTTGCCATTGTGGCAGCTCAAGTGTTGTCGTACCTTTGAACCAGTCTCCATCCTCCTCTCTGCTCTCCAGCTCAGATCTGTCCTCCAGGTTGTGCAGCAGGTCAGTCAGGATTTTACGCCTTTTAGGAGACTGCTCATCAGACAGGAGTCCCTTCGCCGCTTCGATGAGGCCGTCGGCGTGCCGGTCTGTGTTCAGTAACTGACCGATGTCACACACAACTGGAATTAGAACCACAGGGGTTAGAGGGGTCAGACATCATCCTACCTCTAAACGTTACTGTTTGTCTAGTCAGGAGAAAACAATACACAAGTTTAGACTTGAAGCATTTGTTTAATGGTGTCTGAGGATGATTCACCAACCTCCGCTCCATGTCTGATCTCTGCCGAGAAGAACAAGTTCAGTGTTGTCTGGCAGAGTTGGGAAGAATTCCTCCGTCACTTCTGTCCCGTCGGCATACAAACAAACATGTGCACCAGAAGATGGCAACTGGAAACAACAATGAGAATAATAATAGTTTAAATTCAAGTGAAATTTAGGACCAAATTAGGACATTTTCTTTATTTTTCTCCCAAAAGGGCTGTTTTTATTCTAATTGATGTGTAGAACAAAGCATCAGAAATTCTGAGCCATTTTAAAAAATGTATTTATTTAAATGTGTTTTTCGAGTTTCACATTATTCAAAAGGGATGCCCACTATCTCTCGCTTGTTGTCTTACACTATGACCATTTTTTTAATACTGTGATAGCCATCTATGGACAACAAAAAGTCTGCCAAGAAGCAGGGAAAGGCTCGGCTATATTCTCACGAAAGATGTTTTTACAGAATGTGCAGATAATCTGAAGTTATGATGACAGAATACGGTGATCTTTTTTAGATGAAATGCTGCCTTACATCACAGAGCTATCTGTGACGCAGTCTGTTCAGATTAAATGGATATATTTATCTTATCTTGGGCTGGAGGACATGGCGGTGTCTGCTTATCTGCCCTCATTTGAATGAAGATGATCTGTTGTGGCTACTATCTCAGAAACACTTGGTCCTGTGTAACATTTCATTTGAAAGGAACAGCATGTTTCAAATGATCCTTACAATAAAATATCTGCTGTGTGTGTCACTTGTTTTTTGCACTTACATTACATTCATTCACACTGATCTCTAGGGTAGTTCACTCTATAGCTTTCTAACCTGTTGCTACCTACGTCTGTGGTGTGTTTAGGTGCTGCTGTAATGCTAAATTTCCCTCCTGTGCATAAATTAAGTTGTATTTTTATCTTATATGCAGATAACTGTATCGGGAACATGTTAGCATCTCTCTTGTGGATCCAAGTTGTCTGAACGTAATGTGAAACTAATCTTCTCCCACAGTATTAAAGGTCCCATATTATAAAAAAGTGAGATTTTCATGTTTTTTTTTTATTATAAAGCAGGCTTAAAGTCCTATATAAATACTGTGAAAGTATCGAAACACTCAATCCACAGTGAAATACACACAGACCGTTTTCAGAAACTCTGCATTTGAAACAAGCTGTCAGGATTTCTGCCCATTCGTGATGTCACGAATATACAATATTTAGACCCTTGACACAATTTTAAACGTAAACATTCTAAATGTGTCCCAGTTTAATTCCTGGTTGCAGTGTATGTGAATGTCGTCAGCTGACAGGAAGTACACATGGACCCAAGCTGTTGCCTAGCAATGCAATTCCGTTGCAATTCCGTCAATATGCGCTAAAACGGAGCGTTTCAGACAGAGGGGTAAATACAGGCATATTCAGGCTGGCAGTATGAGGAAAATAATTTTTTTTTTTAACATTACAGCATGAAAACATGTTCTAGTAGAAACACCAAATACAAGTATGAACCTGAAAATGAGCATAATATGGGACCTTTAAGGCTCTCCATATATCTTATTGTAGGTGAAGGTGACCCTGGTTTGGACCAAACAGCTAAAGTCATTTGTGTAGCTGTTAAAGTTAACAGAAGCTCCAATATAACGTTAACAGCTGTTTGTTTCTTGTATTATTATTTATCAAAAGTGCTGACCTTTCTGTTTTTTTACCATATGCTCGCTGCAGAGAAAGCGGAAGTGGCGCTACAGCTGTTGATTATAAAGCAGAATAAAACACACGAGCTCACCTTTAATAACTTGCAGCCTTTTTTAAGCAACTCCTTCACATCTTTTGCTGCAACTCCGTACTTTTTGTTTTCATCACGACTCCTAACTTTAACGGGTTTAGTTTTCCTGAAGAGTCCAAACATTGCACTGTTTGTTTTCACTGTTTTGTAACTACCGCTTCCTTCCTCTTCTTCTTCTTCTCTTTCTTGAGTCTGACTGCACTCAGCGGTGGTGTGCTGCTGCTGCTGCTGCTGCTGCTGCCTCGTGGTTCTCTTCTGCTATTGTCTTTGCTTGATAGATACAGTAGTTATATAAACATATTTTCACAGTATAAAAATAATATTAAAATAGAATTGATTTTATACAACAAATACAATGTAAGGAAAGGAAAAGATGAATAAAAAAAAGAAAAACAAATATTTTTTGCCTATTTAGAATTTTTGAGTTTTAAGTTTTCAATCATAGTCAAATGTGTTTTAAAATCAGTATCTTTAAATGTATAAAAGAAGGCTATTCTTTTAAGCCATGTCATTTTATGGATATAATATTTTGCTAAGATATTAATCAAATGAATTATGTAAAAAAAAATCGAGTAAAAATAATAATGATACTAATAATATAATAATATACTATAATACTATACCACGATATATACTATACTATACTATACTTTAATGCTATAATAATTGTACTTTTACTTTTTAAATGCAGGACTTATATATTATATAAAATATATATATATGCACATATATATACACATATACACATATATACATATACATATACATATATATTATATATATATATATATATATATATATATATTTTATATATATTATATATATATATTATATATATGTATATGTATATGTATATATGTGTATATATAAAATATATATATAAAAGTCCTGCATTTAAAAAGTAAAAGTACATAACTATCATCATTATCATTATTATAAAATCTTAAAGTAGGCTACTCATTATGCAGTCAACACTGTCTCCAGTCAGGGTAATATTAGACCTAGCCTATCTATTCTAATATTTATTCATTATTTGTATTATATTATTATGATGCATTCATGCGTAAGCAGCATTTTGATTTTAGGTAGAATACTAATACTAATACTACTAGTCATTACAGACCGGTAACACTATATGTTGTTGCATGTCGGACAGAACACATGGGAGGCAAAGTGCTTGATGTTTACATTAAGCAAAGCGTTGGGCTTCGACTCCACCTCGCTGGTAATGGCACTGACTGTATCACTGACTTACAAATGAAAGTAAACTCATCTTGTGAGATTTGGGTGCTCTGTACTTCTGTATTCCTGTCAGCCACCATTGCCCTCCAATTCTGGCACCCTGAGGAACCCATCAACTCTAAAGGTGCCCTAACCTAAAGCAATGAAAACAAGTTGTGCCCTTTTCACTAATGCCCTCAAACTTCTGACTGTCTGAAGGGCTTCTTCTGAATCATCTGTACTGTTTATTTTGAGCGTGTACCTACAGTACATGTAAGAATCATCCTGCCTTGGCTGTATGCAACATTTTTGGTAGATTTTCTCTAACAGAGATAAACTCAGTTGCAGGCAGGCCAGCCATTTAACATGGCAATCAATTTAATTCCCCCTAGTCCCAGACAGACTGAAGTCAGATAAGAGTGGACCAAATGGGCCAAATAAGATCTGAACACTCCTAAACTTTAACAGGCAGTCACGGGACGTTATCTCACACTGCCATTAAAAGTGCCATATACCCTTTTAACTGTAATGGGCCACCTTTTAAGATGAAATGTTTAAGCTTTAATGAGCTATTTGGGTGTTTTCTGTCACCACAGACTGTTGTAATATTACTACTACGAATAATCTTAAGAATATCTTTAAAGTAATTATTAAATAATCAAATTTATTTCTGTATTATAATATATATATATATATATTTATTTATATATATACTTTTGTATATATATATATATATATATATATATATATAAATATTCATAAATATTTATATAAATATATATAAATATTCATATATATATTTGTATATATATATAATATAATTTTTTTAATGTATTTATGGTACTGAAATAACTGGATGTTTTTGTTTGGTCGCATTGATGGATGATTATAAACTGTGGACTGCACGGTGTGGCAAAGTGAACATCACCATAGCAACTGATGCTGCGCGATGGAACATACCAAATGAAAGGGTTAGCGGATTAAACGCGAATATTATGAAATTACGTTTAGTTGTAAAATTTCGGAGTTAAACCACTACTTGCATAAACAACTCCTTCGTATGTTAAATCCTTACTAATTGTATTATTTATGTTCCGTGAATACTCCTCTTGAAATCATTAATTTATTCGTATAACCCCCTCTGCACCAAGTTGTAGAGTCCGATTTCAATATGGCGGCGGAGGGTTTGAAAGTCTGAACCTCACGGGTAGAGATGATGAACATTAACATTAACAACTCGTTTGTACGCTACATTTCTGAATTTTTACAATGTCATTCTCATCTTTCTTTTTAACTACAGACTATGGTGAAAGCAGAAGACGTATTCACCATGGCAGACGGCTGGAGAGAAGTGTTTGAGAGAAGCCGGGTGGTTCCTCCGCCCAGTCAGACAGTCCGCCTGGCTGTGGAGAGCCACTTCATCCAGAACCAGGGCTTCCAGCTCAGCCTCAGCCGACTCACTGCTGCTCACCTCCCGCAGGTGATAGCTCCTTAAACGCACGTAAATTCAGCGTAGTTTTTTTGTGTAGTAGAGTCTACTGACTGTCATTATTTAGCAAAGATATGATATAGTTCCCCTATGATACGTCACAGAGCGTCTGAAGAAAACTAACCAAACTCCATCCAAAAAGTTCATAATTAAAGGTGACTTTGTATTTTATTAACTGGTCAGTTAGTTGACCACTATAAAATACCAGTGTAAGCAATGCTATGGATGTTCTTGTAAATTCGGCATAGAGATAATCCACCAAACAACACCACAGTTAATCCTAATCCATAAATGTCTCATGGAAATAAGAAACACATAAGATCATTTAGTTATAGAATCCCACAGTGCAGATTGAACTGTTACAAACATTCATTCTTGCTGATGTCTATTAAACTTCTCAACAACTCGTAACATAAAGCTATCATAATTACAGTGCAATATGTTTAGACAGTGCAATATGTTAAATAGTGACAGTGCAATATGTTAAATAGTGACAGTGCAATATGTTAAATAGTGACAGTGCAATATGTTAAATAGGGACAGTGCAATATGTTAAATAGTGACAGTGCAATATGTTAAATAGGGACAGTGCAATATGTTTAATTGGGAGAGTGCAATATGTTGCATCTGTGTAATATTGGGCTATTGTCTGTGCAATATGGGCAAGACGGTAGAAGATGCAGTGCACTTCCTGGGTGCAATACCTGCCATGGTGTGTGTGATAGTATGTGTATGTATTGAAACATCTGTTTCTGTGGAACTGTTTCCATGTCTTGTGTGGAATCGTTTATTATTGTTGTGGATGCTGTTTTAATTTAGTGTTTGTAACTGCAGTTGGATGGAATCCAGGAAAAATTGCCCCACGGGGACAATAAAAGTATATCTTATCTATCTATCTTATCTTAGATGCTTGTGGAATGTGTGTTAATTGGTGCACCACCACAAGTATGCAGAATTTAAAGTCTTGTTTGAGTTAAACTCACTCACATCAAGGCAAAGTACTTGTACGTGGAAAACCTACTTTACAATAAACCAGATTCTGATGTTTGCTGAGAAGTTGAGCAAGTAAATTGGAGGATTTTAATGTTTATATCTAAATCCTTTGAGGGTGAGGATTACCTGTGACTTTTATAATGTGGGTGTTTTCCTTTTTTTACTCGCAGGAGATGTCAGAGGGGGAACAAGATGCAACCTACCAACTGCGAGTGACCCTGTTTGATAGAAACCACCAGCACTTCTTTGGGAAAACATGGAAGAGCCCACCCCAGAGGATGAAAAACAACAAGATCCCCTTGAATGAGGTAGCTTTACCATCACAATGACATAAGACCAGACAACTGCAGATGATGCACAGCTGTGATTCACTGTGTGTTAAGTTTGCAGACTCTATTTAAAACTCCTCTCATGTTGTTTTGATAAGCAGTGGATTGGTGATTATATAGCGAGATCAATGCCCTTTCAAGCATTAATTACATTAATTTGGCACAGCCATTATTTAATTAAAACCAACTCAAAAGCTCCACCACTCAAGACTTTCAATTAGCACTGATGATTGGACTGTGTTCTGCTGCGCTCTTGAGAACGTTGTCAGCCTAAACTCAGCGAGTTACAAACTGCCTTGATTGCCAATAAGTGATTCCAGTTGCATCCAAATTCTTCTAAGTGTTCCAGTCAAGTTGAAAAACAGCATATTTTTATGTGAAGCAACAACTTTTAAAAGTTATAAATGATGATTTTTCAGATGAAAATTGTGGATACAAATCCAAATTGTATCAGCTACCTTTTACATTGCTTTTTATAGCTAGGTTCTAAATCACACAGAGACTGCGGCAATGTAAGAAGTTAATCTGTCCCTAAATCCCCTGAAAACTTGATTTCAAAGTATTTCTCTATTACATTCAACAGTCGTGAGTAAATAAGCAACACTGAAAAAGTATAACAAAGTTGAGGTTCAGAAATATAATATCCATAAGTATTATTTATTTTGAGTTTAATACTCCAAAACTATTCTTATCTCCCTCATCAGGACTGTGTGTGTGTGATTTGATCAGATTTAGCTGGCACTGATCTGTCAAGCAAACAACTAGGAATATATAATTTTTATTTAGCAATATCAGCACATATCATGATATACTACATTTTCTAGAAGATTGATATAGAAACTGTTGATGGATAAAATAACCAGACAGGAGTTTTTGTTTTTGGCTAAGCCAGATAATGAAATACCTAAAAAAACAAACAAGTAATTCATCATCTTGATGCAAAAATCATAAATAAATTCAATATCGCCATAAAGCATTCTTGCTCACTGACTTGCAAAATTACTTCGGCTAATTAGACTGCTGCCCAGGTTGATGTTGGGCAGGGCAATATGCAAGAATTATGTGAAGTCACCAAACTTCACCCTAACAAGTATAACGGTACTACTAGGAGAGTACAGGCTGTAAACGGCCACAAAATTCCCCTGCACTCGGACACGGAAAAGGACGTGGTGTCACCTGTTATGAGAGTAATAAATGAATATTGATCAGAGATCACAAACTGTAAACGGTGTATGAGTGTGACGCTATAGTTTGTAGTTTGGTAGTGTGATAATGTACTACATATAGTGATGAAACACACAAAAATAATAACTTTCTCCATTTCCAAATACAGTGCATGAGTGTTTTATTGGCCGAGCGAGCACATCCGCTCGTCACAGTTGAATAAAGGTGAACTCTGAGCTGTGAATCTGGCTGGAGATTTCACCGAAACAGGAAACGCACACTTGAATTCATCTGTCTTGCGGCCTTCAACAGAAGTGAATAATGTGTGTGTACCCTTTTAGATAAGGTTTAATCAGCTAAAATTAATGAAAACACCAGGTGTGACTGGACCAAGTAGGGCAAAGAGTCAATAACATGTCCTTGTTTAAAGGCGTAGTGGTATTGAGGATCAGTGTGCTTGGAGCAGTTGAGCTTGGCATTGCATATCTGCAAATTTTTTGGAAATGACCCGGTAAAACCATGAAAGCATCTTGTTCACACCTTCAATTGTGAAATGCTGGCAGATTCACATTGTGGAGGCTTTGGTGTGTTTTGCTATTTCAACTCAGCCCTCTCATTTTTCACACTCCCACAGAACAGATGTGAACAAAAAGATTTGATTGATTTGCAATCGGCGTGTACAAGAAGTCAACATCCAGTGTTTTCCATAGCAGTACGTCTGCCTCTTTTAAGATGTTCAGATGCAACTAATTAGTTCTCTGCTCATCCACACAAGTGAACAGACACTTCTGCCAGCTCACTGTCATTATAGGTTAAACTTTCATGATCGACAGGTTGAGCAGCCCGGCGCTAAGAACCAGCGCCGGTTTGTTAGCAGCAGATACATAAAACCCTGCGAGAAGCCCAGTGAATTCAAAATGGACCATTTGACTTAACTGCATCCATCAATCGCATTTAACATCTCAACTAAGTTGTGTGGAGCCTTTCACCATGTAGGGTTACACTGCAGCACACTGCAGGGTGCCTGACAGCTGACCTTCGGCTTGGTGTGTCAGGGCCTTTACTGGCGTATTTTGTCTTGGGATTGTAGTTGTAATGTACTTTTCTCTGTAAGTCATTGTGAATGAAGTTGGCCTGCTGTTTCAGTCATATGTGGCGTTCGAGGCTCACTTTGTTGCACTGCATTTCTTACATTGTTCTTTGAGTTATTTCTCCTCTGTAATCATAATTCACAAACGGAACAAAGAAACCATTTTTTGATGTCAAACTGCGTGATTTACTCTTTGAAAGATGTGCTTTGATGATGAAATTTACAATTGCTTCTTGAAAATGCTAAAGAGAATGTCATAGCTACTGAAGACAAAATATACGACACTGATAAAATATGCCACAAACCCGATTATCTTCACGGTATCTATTCAACTTGAAAGGATCTCTTTTGTTTAGCTAAGCACCCTCCGGTCTGTTATGTCAGGCTGCTTTGGCGGCTTGTTTCCTGTACAGTGGGTAAAGTTCAAGGTGCTCAATATGTTATCCAGAGCATTAATATAGCAGCAAACAAATATTTGCTATGTAAAGATATAGGAGGAGTAATGTCTACCTGAGCAGAGAATGAAGTCTCTCCCCCTCTGTGTGTTGTAATCCGAGCTTCTCTGTGCTTTGTTGACATAGCCGGGCCGGCCATGCGTGCCTTTTAGTGCACGGTCATGCATATGAGCGTGCCCCACTAGCTCTGCACTGCGCTCATACGGCGGTTACAGCTGATAACGCCGTCCCGACCGACTGCGCCGTTGGGGAAGCATAAGCCCGACCCTCCGTTTCCCCCTCAGGTTAACACTGTTAGCTCTGTCAGCACTGTTGCCGTTGTTTTCACTGTTAGCGCTGTTAGCAGTGTTAGCTACGAGCCACCGGCTCAGTCGTTGCCATGTTGAGAGCCGTGCGGAGGCAATAGAAATGCTCCCAATCGCACATTTAGCACCTTAGACTCAACTCCTATTTACCCCTATGTGGTCTCATCCTTTGAAAATGTTTCTCCCAGCATCATGTTTACCATCTCTTCAAAGTCATTATGTTATTTTTGAGCAGATACATGGCGAACAGCTGGATGTCTGTGTTCTCTCTCAATCAAACATCTGAAGGCCTCTGAACATCTTGGTCGGAGGCCAGTCCCCCACTGATGGCGTCAGAGCTCTGCTGAGCTCCTCTGTATGGTGGAGATCTGCTTACAGTGTGAGCTGTTGTACAGGATGTTTTGAGAAAGTCTTTTTTTTAATGGAAAGAATACAGTGAGAGCTGGAGCCGGCTGATAAATGCAGAGTGTTGCATAAGTCTTTTTACAGAGACAGCAATGAGTCACAGCTACGGCACATTCTGATTTCCAGTTTTATCACCATCTGTTTTCTCCCCTTTCCTCTGCTTGATGTTCTTTTGATCGAACAATCTCTCACGGTGTACGGCCATACTTTGATCCACCATAATAGTCGTAGCCTGTATAAAAACCCACTTGGTATCCCAATAAGTGTCCAAATCCCATTATCCATCCAGGGTAATAATATAAACCACATCATATCCTATCAGGATGATAGAGTGGGGCTGGCCCTCTCTGTGTCGTGCCGCAAGAGCTGCACCAGCTTTTTTTTATTGGATTTGGCCCGATGCACTCACATTCATGCTGGTGTTTATGAGTGGCAAATTGCTGTTTGATATCTAAATAATGTCAGAGGGGGGGATCTTCTGCTATGTTACAGGAGCGCCGTGAAAATTATGCCCCCACCTCCCCTCAGTCAGCCATGATGGATTGGTTTTAATATCTGGTGAAAAGCAAATATGCGCAGTGATTAAAGAGAGAAAGAGGGAGCTCTTACTAAATCTATTTTCTAGCTTTGTCTCTGCATTTCTTTCTTCCTCAGCAGAGGCAAGACGTCTGGTGACAATGACGACATCTGTTGCTTTTTGTGCCGAGTTGTTTTTGAGCTGTCAAGTCTGACGTATAAAGCTTTGCTTTTGAAAGTAGAGTGCACATTTGGGGACAGTTTGATTTTTGACAAATCTTGTGAAAGCTGCTTTTTAAATATGGAAAGCAGCTTGTTTAGCCCAATAAATTGACAAATATAGACCGTAGCTTGAATTTAGGTCCGTTTGCTTGGATGCACAAAGGAAATTTAGGTTATTGTACATTTGCTTTGATTGGATTTTGATAGATCAATGCATTGCATCGGCTTCTGTCTGTGTGCTTTTTAAAAATATCTCTAATAAAGCAGCAGTGGGTAGAAATGGAGCAAATATGATTCAAACATATTTTTATAAAACGGTCACCATATCCTGACAGTAGTGCATGAGACAGGTAGTCTGAAAAAAATCATGTGCCTTGACATTGCCAAAACATTTTTGATAAGGATCCCTTAAAGCAGCAGTGGGTAGAATTGGAGCAAATATGATTAAAACAAGTTATTTTTATGAAAACGGTCACTATATCCTGTATATAAAAAATCATGTGCCTCTGTGTCCTCCGTTGCTCCTAATGGCATCTGCAAGATTTCACAGACAAAAAACAGCCAATCAAAGGCTGGAGTCTGCCGTCTATGAGAGCCGGCTTTCTATCACTCGCAAACTCCAATGAAACGGTCAAACTAGGCAGCACTGATCAAAAATGAATCAATATTTCTGGATTGCTCAATAGAAACTCTTTCTGAAATTACCTGTGATTGGGCAAGGTCTCCCGTCACTCCCTAGATTTTTGAAAGCCTGAAAACAGTTGAATTACAATATTCTGAAAGGTTAATATGGAATTTTTGCCCAATGATGCCAAAAACGTTCTGCCTACTGAAGCTTTAAGCAAAATCAATTTACAGCCTGTCGACGTTTTTAGTCTTTTTGATATCTTTTTTTAGTCCAGTATGTCCTAAACACCCAGACTATTGCACTTTCTCACCAGTTGCTGTTTATCTCCCATCATGACTCAGATTATTTGACAGCTGTTGGGATATTTCCTACCAGGTATCTCTCCTTACTTTCCTCAGTCTAAGGTAGTGAAAGCTGTGGACAGCAGAGGGCAATGTTGTGCTACAATCAGCGCAGACAGAGGAGTTGAGAGACTGGAGGAGGCAGAGAGAAATGTGCATCTTTCTGCATCGTCTCTCACTGTGATCACTTCATTTGAACTCCCTGCCTTCACAGGGAGCCAGTGGTTTCTCCTCATATGTGCAACATTATCAGGCCGACAGCAGGGCTTTGGAGAAAAGGCCAAGTTTTGTTCCTGTTCGTGCAACCTCTGTTTATAGGTCTCCAAATGCTGTTTGGCATGACGTAGGTAGCACTGCACAGAATAAACTGGGAGTAACACACACACATATTTCTCTACCCTTTATTCCCTTCTCCTAACCTTAACCACATGTCTACACCTTATGCTAACCCTCTAACCCTACCTTTAACTAAAGAAGCCCCACAGCAGAGTGGACTATCACGTCTTGATCCCCACAATGTGATGAAAACAATACCCCACAACACCATATGCACCAACGCGCAACACAGCCTTATTACACGACTTCAAAGCAGTGAAGAGCAGAAGAAGACAGTGCTTCACCGATGGGAAAACATTTGAACACCAGTCATGCAATTCCTCCGCTTTTGTTTCTTGAATAGTTGTTCTCTAAAGAGCAAACTGGTTTCAAAGTGAAGAATCCCATATGGTTCAAACTTGGGCTTGGAGTAATGAAAATGTGGCAGTAGTCACATTCATCCTGTAAAGCACAAGTTTCTCCTTAAAAGCGTACAATATGTTGCCAAATTTAAGCTGTCAGTGCTGTAACGAAGCTCCAGTTAAAGCCTCCACCCCTCCCACTTTTGGCTTGCTTTCTAAAAGGAGACACATACTCCAGAAAGGCTGGCTCAGCTGAAGAAAAACTTCTCTTTTGACTCTGGTATATTTGTTGTTGTGTGCTATATTCACAGTGTTTGCAGTCTATCACGTATGATTGATGCACACTTGATTGACATCTATTATCTCTCGTGTCAATTCTTAATTTAACTCCACAAGAAAAGAATAAATTATTAGAGAATAAATTATGTTCCTCCCTGTTGATAAGTTTTTAGATGTTTCGGGATGAATACAAGCAAACATTGATACAACCTCTGTTTAGCAGGTTTATGAATGATGCTGCTTCTCTGTTTGTCCTCTAGATTATGGACAGCATGGTGGGATGTTTCTGCTGGTAGCCATGTCAAGGTTTCTACGTTTTGACGTCTTGGGATAGGATTTTATTAATCCCGGTATCGATACTGGTAGTGCTTCTCGTTCATAATTCTGTAAATATCAGAGGGACCTTATCTGAAAGCAATTAAATGGTAACTGGACTCAAATTCAATGACCTCTTCCACATTGTGGAAATCATCTAAATATTCAGCCATGACATTGAAAATCTTTTAGACAACACTAAGCTACGCTTTCTGTACTCCAACACAACAAACTCTGCCCGGCTGGCTCTTGCGTTTCCGCCATGGATGTATTCCACTATTCCACCGTTGTCTTCCGACAACACGTCACATCGCCAGATTTCACAACGAGACTTCTCCTTGAGCGAGACGCTTTCCATAATGTCAGACACTTATAATAACAATCGGAGCCTGTCATGGCAAAAACAAGCACTTTTAGTGGATGTAAATGACGGTGACAGCTTCCCCCAATAGCACCATATTGCATCCTGTGAGCACCTGCGGTCTACAGCACTCTCTCTCAATGCTGGAGCAATTTCAGAAATTGTTGTCGCTATTAGTCAGTTAGACTAAAAAAACATGGGAAAATAGGGTCCAGTTTGAAAAATCCAGAAGTTACCCTTTAACAGTTATTCTTTGTGGAACAACTATTATGCATGCTTAGCATTTGCTGTGTTTTCATTCACTTTGTTGAAGTTATCTCACTCTTCAGGACCCATCCTTACTGCCAGCAGAAGTAATTACCGGTTTAACAATGGAAAAAAAGTGACAGTAATCCCATTAAACAATGAATAGCTGCAGAATGAAATCATGTTAGGAAAATGTAAAATATTTCTGTACCCCCACACCCATGCAGGTGTTTTCACTTTGCCTGATTATACCTATTTTCAGCACTGATTGACATCTCTCTCCAGCTGCACCTGTTATGACAGGTCAACTTTTATCATCCTTATTGGTATGTTAAAGGGATAGTTCGGGTGTTTTGAAGTGGGGTTGTATGAGGTGCTTATCCATAGTAGGTGTATTACTTAACAGTAGATGACGGTCGGTGTGACCCCGCATCGAGAAGCAGACAGGAGTACTGACATCTGAGCAAAGCAATACAGTGCTGTGGACAGGGATGCCAGAAAAAAATATTTTTGGCCACCTAAAAGAAAAGCCCACCTAAAAAATCGATACCCGCTTCAGTGTACACTATATTTAGAATATTTTTTACAGCTTTATCTTGCTGTCAGACAGCTCTTTCCTTCTCCTTTCCGACAGGGAATTGAACTGTAAGTGAAACTTATCTATGCTCTCTCCAAAACCAGCAGGTTCAGATGGCAAAAACAGTATAGATACGTTTCACTTTCAGTTCAGTTTGCCGTCGGAAAATATTCTAAATATAGCGTACACTTAAACGGATATCAGTTTTTCAGGTGGGCCTTTCTTTTAGGTGGCTAAAATATGTTTTTCTGCCATCCCCGTCCACAGCAGGACATTGCTTTGCTCTGGTGCAGGTGCTCCTGTCTGTTTCTTGCTGCTGGTAGCACGCCAACCGTCATATACTGTAAGTAGTACACCTACTATGGATAAGTACTTCATACAGCCCTACTTCAAAACACCCGTATTATCCCTTTTAAGATCAGTGACATGACATCATTTCCAGCATATCTGCCCAATGTCTACCTGAGCAGAGGTGCAATTAGTCAAGTTAACTGAAAACAACTATGTGGATGTGCAGAGCCTTTAAGCGTCAATGTTCATTCTTGACCTTGGTAGTAGTTTGATAAAACAATCCAAAACTCAATCCAATCCACTCAATGTCCTCTTAATGTTTGTTGTTCAGAAACTATCATGTTTTGTGGTAGTTGAGACTTGAAACTTTGACTATTGACGTCAGCTATCCCGCAGTAAAAGAGACAGTAGAGCCACTGACTAGAGATGTAACCATGCACAACATATGGTGTGTTTGCATACATACATCCTACTGTATACGGTGTGGGCGGTGTTTGCTCTAATGGTGCAATTATCACCTTTTATTTCAAATGCATGGCTTACACTTTGTAGCCTATATGTTCTTCAACCTGTTGCTGTATAGATTTACATAACGTCTTGGGGAGGTTTAATTAAAGAGACTGATTAGGCCTGTTCTTTCCATATGGAAGGCTTAAGGGACTGTGAGACTAGTGACATGACCTTAACATATGTATGCACCACACCGCAGAGAGATATTATTGACAGCAATCTGCGCTGCCTCACTGTGTATGTGCTCAGTTTAATGTTGAGATTTATGCATCACACCTGGTTTGAAAATGTCGGCTTTTTTTAAAGTGCATAGCTGTAGGCTAATTATAAAACCTGTCTGTTAACCATCAGATTTAAAGCCGAATGTTTCACAAACTCTTTCACGAGCTGTGTGTTAAACAGCAGGTGACGTTAATATTAAATCTGGATATATGTTTCTGCTCAGCCTGCTCTGTGAACCAATGTGTATCATCCACAACTGTATTTCCTGTGGTGTTATTGTGTTTTTCATTCTTGTATGATTGTCTATGTAGTCAGTCACAAGTATTGCTTGTGTGCTATACTTTTTCTCATTCATTCCTTATTTTTCATGAATGAGAGTACATGTTTACAGGAAATTGTAAACACTGCCACCACAGAGGCAATATGCTGGTAGATGTATACCTTATATATGAAGAACAAATAGGAAAACTGGATTTGTTAGTCTTAAAAGATAAGGCAGGAGATATTGCATATTTTTCTTACTATTGACAGTGACTTTTCTCTTACTAATTTTCTCCTACTAACAAGTATCGGCTGTGTATACAAAGCCTGATATAAGTAATTATTCATACCGTTGCACTGGGTAACATGTTCCTTCATTACCATGAACATGCAGCCCGGTCACACTAAAAGGTGTGAATAACAAGATAATGCACAAGGCAAAAGTGTGTAATAAGAACGACTTTCTTGCTTTAGGCCTGTCATGTGTACGCCGTGTAGTCTGTGCTGACTGAAATATAAATGCATCTGCGTTAATATGCTACGCTCAGAGCTGGTGACGTAAAATAAAAAGTGAGAAAGACTGCTTATGGCGGTAGGAGAGGTGGATGGGTCCAACTACCACAGGACTTTCAACCAGGAGGCCGGTGTTCGAGACTGGTGTTGTTTTGTTAGTGACGTTTGTAACATGTTTTCCGTTGTTTTTCCTAAAACTAACTAAGTGGTTTTCTTGCACCCTGCTGGTACTGCACCTTTATACATGCGTGTAATATTTACGCCTTCGTGAGGCAAAAAAAAACAACACTGACACGCTATCCTCTGGTGGACAGGCGGGTCTATTACACGCTTTGGCGTGATGTCGTGTTGGAACATGGGCACTGTAGTTTTTTTTTGGAAGTCAAATTATTCAGAGCCACAGACTAACACATTTATTTTGTCTTTTCACAAGATTTGTTGACAATAAGGAATATAATAATAATAATCCTTTAACATATTGCCCCTGTATGAATGCTCACTAGACCAAAATGGCCCAAAGGAGTCCTCCTGTGAACTGCCTTGAGCTCAGATAAATGGCCAGCAGTAAAACATGAGCCTATATTGAGTCTTGTTACGTTCTGCCTTCCATTCTCTTTTTACAAGGCATGGCACTTCCCCTAGTAAATGTAGCGAGCCTATGAAACCCTTCTGTGTGAAAAGCCACATGATTGATGGACGAAGGAGCTGCTACAGCAGCATAGACAGGCCTTCAGCTTACCTCGGGGCTTAATTCCTTCTCCCAACTGGCATGCTACACTAAGAGATATACACTTCAATTATACATGGGGATGGTGGGGGCGCAGACTCCAGGCTGCCTTGCCCGAGAACTGATCAATATTTCAGCAACAAGGGGACCGAACATCTAGCGGAGCAGCTGCTGCTTAACAGCTTTACACACTGGAGTGGCACACCCCGTAATACAGCTATATACTGTAGGTGTGTGTGTGGAATTCAAGGGCCACAAGAGCTACTGCCGATGTGACAGTAGGGAGAGATGAGAGCCTCGAGGAGGTGTTGGGTCTGTGTGTGTGTGTGTGTGAGACTTATTTCTACTGTGTGTGGGGCGTATTGACTTGATTCTTACTTGACTCCTCTTGTGCTGGCTCATATCTCTTTCCGTCACTCCCTCTTTTCCCTCCACCCATGCAAAGACGCACACCGTGAGCTTGTCCCTATAATTCTGCTATCAGCTCCTCCGGGGGTCTGTATTGCCTGTGTGTGGGGTAGAGAAGGGAAGAGGAGACACTGAGACAGAGAGAAAGAAAGAGATTCTGTCTGTCTCGTACTTTGTTGTTCCAGGCTTTGACATGTCAATATCAACTCTTGTTGAAATGCACCTTTTTAGAATATCTTTTTGAATCTGTAGTCTGGCAGTGTTCCTCCGATCCTTTCATCGTTGAATATTTCCTGCATTCCTCCCCTATTGTGATGCTTCTCCAGCATTCACAGTCAGTGCCCGCGGTTTGTCTGTGAGGCATTTCAGACAGGATTTACAAAATGTCAGGAGACCAAAACCTGGGTGACAAACTAAGACTTTACCCAGCAAGCGCAGAGATCTGTCGTTGGCAAAGCTGGAGATGTTGTAGAATGCAGATTCTTTGGATTTTGTTGGAGTCGGGGACAAGGCGGCGCACACCAGAGGCACTGAAGCTAAAAACGAGGAGCGGGGAAGGTTATGGGGAGTTGTGCTGATTAGGAGGTTTTCATTGTGTGCAGGCGTCTATTATGGAGTCAGTGTTGATGCTGATAATAGGTTTGGACTGGCATTGAAGCAAGCAAGGACAATGTCAGAATAACTGCACTACTACTGTTGTTTCATCTTGCTGATTTCTCATCGGTCTCAGACCAGCCTTGGCAATGATCCAGGGCATATAACCTGTCAGGACACATGTAACTCAGACTCAACCTTCCCTCTGCCTTCAGGACCTTAGTCCGTTTTCAACTTCATCTGTAATGCCCGAGTCAATTTGGAGCCATTATCCATCTTTGTCAGTATCTGTCTTCCCCATATTGTCTAGAGAGAAAGAGTTTGTCTGTTTCTTTCAGGTGATAACGGTGTGTTTGAGCAGTCAGGCTGCATTCATACGAGATCATGTGGTTCGGCGAAAATGCAATTTTTTCCATTTATTTTGAATGAGGGTAGTGTGTTTGGGCTGCGGCCGCAGGGGGTGCCGAAAAAAAAAACACAGCAGCCTGCGTCGGAAAAGTAGAAACAGATTCAACTTTTGGAGAAACACAACCTTACGTCAGCCGCGGTGGCCAATCATGTAACTGGCCATCCAGAGCTGTACAACCCAGCCATGAGGGAACAAAAGACGTTAATCATTGCAGGTAATGGGCCATTAAAGTGACTTGCCCAGACCTCCGCACAGCCCTATGGCAAATTGCTGCAATGCCTGATCTTGTGTGAATGCAGCCTCAGTTACACGTGCAAGTCTCAAGTCTTAACCGTCAACTCTCAAGTCCCAAGTTACTGTGGTGAGAATCAAGCAAGTGAAGTCAAGTCCCTGCTATAAGTCAAGCAAGACGCGTCAAGTCATTGCTCAGGTAAAGAAAGTCACAAGTCAAGTCGTATGAAATTCTGATTTGACGTAAAATTACGTAATTATGTCCATAATTAAAAGTGATGCGTGGCATAAATAAAACACCATGGAAATGTTTAAATTATAAATGTGCTCACATTTTATATTAAAAAAAAACATTTGTTACATACAGTATACATATTCATTGATTTGTTCATATCACATGCATTCAATTCATAAAGCAACAGTTTGTTTATTCTAATATCTGTAAACTTTGTGTTACCAAGCGTAAAATCCCACCACCGCTTTGGGATGCTTTTGTAATTGCCTGACAGCCGCGGTTCGTCTTCTCGCTGTGTGTGCGTGCGTGACAGTGTGTGTGTAACAGAGTGCTTGCACACTCTTGAATTGTGTACTCTCGCAATTCTACACTGACAACTGAATCCTAATGTTATTATTATTTTATTTTTTGTTAATAATTACCCCCCTCCATGATGGCTACCTCCTCGTGTGTTGGCTTCTGCCGCTTCCTAGTAGGTTGCCAGGTTATCATAATGTTTTTATTCTCTACCTTTTAATTGTGGGCGATAGCTACTTTGTTTATCATCCAAAATTTTGATTTAAATCAGGAACTATCAGATCAAACAATAAGTAAACAAGATTATGAATCTGACATTTGATGCCAGCTTTCGCTATTTGACAGTTTTCAGTTCTTGGTGTTATGGACACATTTCGTTTAGTACCAGAAATATATTGAGGTTCAGTCATATACATGCTGGCCGGGCATCCTCATTTACAGTGACAGTGAAAGGTTGGTCACCTTTAAATAGCTCCACTAGCTGTTTAAATTCTCTGTAGCCTAAAATAGCCTCACATGGAGATTTTTTGAAAAATGAGGATTACTGGTCGATGAAAGTCGCATCACTGTCACCCTCATTCCTTGGAGGGATTCCACATAATTGGGCTGTTTCTCCAGTAATTGCTGCAGTCCTCTCATCTTTGGCTGATAAATCAGCTTTTCCTGTCCTCCACCTGTTCTTTTTCTTTTTTTTCCCCCTCTCTCTGTTTTGTCCTTATGACATAAACTTCTATATCAAACCACTTTTTTTTTTTATTTTACTTCAGCCACATTGCACACCACAGGGACACATTTACTGCCTCCATTAATGAAGTCCAAGCCTCTCTTTTTCCTCGCACCAGTCACTCAGATGATAGAATGGAGCACTTTTTGTCCCTTCAACTTCTCAATCAGCACCATTACACTTCCTGTTCTTTTTTCACCTGTCATGCTTCAGGTTTTCACTAGCTGCCTCATCCACTTCTACATCTCTGATCCTGCAGAATGGCCCTCTTTATACAGTATATAAAGGTTCAGGAGTGTATTATGCTAATGGGAAGATGTAGGCATCATTTTTTACAAGGTTCCCAAATTTACCAGCTACTCAGCAAGAGATAAAACTGCTGCCTGGTTTGCACCATTCTTCAATATGGTATTTTTTATCAGCACAAAGTAAGATCATTTCTGTGGACATTTTAGTGAATGAGACCCAATGTGCCTTAGAAACAGTAAAATGGTAAGAATGATGACATTATGACTCTGTGGATGTATTAGAGTATTAGAGTAGCCTGATAATCAGACTCATTGCCATTTTGTTTCACTTCATTAATCGGTCAGACAATGTGTTAAAGTTTAACGTTTTCTCTTTGGGAGGTGGTGTTACTTTGCCCCGATCAATCAGTAGTGACTGACATGATGTCCCGTTGAGCTCTTTTTGAGTTGACACAGGAGTGGATAGCAGTTGCTATGGAGCATTGATGTATCATTTTTTATGCTGGTCAAAGAAACTGTTGCTTTAAGAGTTGTTATTTTGACATGTAACAACCAGTTTAGCTCATAGACTGTATATATAGATTCACGACGCGTCTCCACTTCCTCCCAATGTACAAAAGTGAAGCTAAAATATCCCGGATACAGGAGCTGCCATCTTGAGATTTTGACGTTATTTGGAGTCTGTGAAGTAGTGATCGGTTGGCTGGAGCCGCGATATCAACGTGGCTATCACAAACCGAGCACGGCCGCAGCTCGTTAGCTTGAGCCACCTAGCTGCTACGTTAGCACCACGGTAGCTGTTTGGCTAGAAAGATGCAAATGATCAAATGATGATCAAATTGACTCGTGAAGGTGATGGCAAGTTAAAGTTACATCTCCTCTCTCATACAATTCTCGAGCCTCGGCTGCGTGACAACTTCACTCAAAGCAGCTGTCAGTCACATCTGTCAATCACATCTGTCAATCGTGACATCTCACCGCCTTTTTTCAGCATCAAATAACTAATTAAAACCAAACTTGAACACTTGAACATAAATCAGCGTGATGAGAACTACCTAAAATGACAGAAACCATCTTTGGGAAAAATTTATTTGATGTGTACTTTGACTTTTTAATCCATGTCCCTTCAGCTAACATGGAGGAGGCGGGCTTTATGACCTATACTGCAGCCAGCCACCAGGGGGCGATCGAGAAGTTTTGACTTCACTTTTGAACTTGTCCATCTTTGTACAGTCTATGGTTTAGCTACATCGCTCCCATCCACACTTTTTGTCATCACCATATTTTGTGGCAATTTATCTGTTGCTATTTTACTGCGTCTGGCACAGGAAGATGATGTCTCCATTCTTAATCCCACCTGCAAAGCAATAATGAGAACAGCAGCAGACGTATCTGAATCGTTAAAAAGAAAATTGGAGATGGTGGCAGTGATTCAGAGGTTTGAATTTGGCCGCGTCCAAATTGTATTCTTCTGACTAATTGGGACTTTATTTTTGGAATTCCTTTCTATGACTTTACATTGATTCTTGGGACATGTGTTGCTATTCTGTTTTGTTAATTTGTGGCTCATCATGCTGCTGCCAGTGTTCCTTTTTTTTCTCTATTTGGGATTAATTATCCTCCAGCCCAATTCAGACCTCTTTTGGGGCATTTTGGCTGTTTTAGACTACTAGAGAATTACTAGCGAAGCTATTTAGAAGTGGGTTTTTGGGAGCTTCTCCACGGGTCAGTTCCACATCCGGTCCAAACTGTCTGACCTGTGAGAACCTCTTGTTGAAAGTCTATTGGATTCAACTGTCATATGCATACTCTGCCCCAGCTGTGATCCAGTGACATAATTGGCCATAAGGAAGCCGGGAGCCTCCATCCCTGTCTTTTTCTCTGCCTCTCTATCATCCACACCGCCATCTCTCATCTCTCCTGTTGACAGTCTCAGAATTTCACACAGAGAGGATTTGTGATGCTGATACCCGCTGGTTCTGTGCCTGTCAAATGACTTACTGTATCTCTCTCTCTTTCTCTCCCCCCCACACACACTTCAAGGCATTGGCCATGCTGCCAAAACTAGTATCAAGGCGTTACAGCCAAGAATCTTCCTGAGTGCATGTGCTTGCTTAGCTTCATAGGACTTCATGAGTTGAGCTATGACTTTGAGTTTTTGCTTTTCGCAACAAAGTCTCAGGGTGAAAGCCAAAAGTAACAACTGTAGTAGATATACAGTAGGAGCTCACAGTCACATGTACACTTATATAAAGCCCGGTTGTGTTTTTTTTCAATGCTGTATGATGGCAGCCTTTATTCATCTTCAACCCACGTGCATACACAGTCACATGCATTCAGGTTCATGCATAACATGTGAATAGTTAATACAGGCATGCAGACATGTGGAGATGGCCTGTTATCTAAGTCCCAGGTAGCTTACACTAGTGCTCCCAGCCTTCCAGCCAGCGTGTTGGCTAAATGGAAATGCCCTGTTTGCTTTTCTTTTGGGAAGCCTCCAGGGGTCAAACAACAGGGCCCTGTCAATTACACTCCAGTTGCTCTGGACCTCTATGCAAAACCTGTGCTCATTTGCAGCCTCTTTGTTTTGTGCAATGCCTGTGATTCCCCCTTCAGTGCTTGCCCAGTTGCCCACAAGTCAGGCATTTGAATGACCACCTCGAGGGGGCCGGAAGAATTAGCCTCCGCTTTTACAGTCTGATAGCACTATGAGACGTCCATAATTGCTTGTTTAGCACCAACAGCCACTAATAGGACTCTATGAAGCTATAATACAAGTTTTTATTCACATTTTCCAAAAGCAAGTTTTACAGTGTATAAACATTACAAATCACTGATTACGGATTAATGATGCAATACCGTTTTTGTTATCACCTTTCAGTAGACGATAAGTCGGCTTTACGGTTTAGTGTGTACTTTTTCTCTGTCTATTAATGTTGTGCAATAAATTCATAGACTGTATATAAGAAGTGGACGTAGTCACCGTGACGTCACCCAGTGGTTTGTGGACTGACGCTTTGAGTCCTTGAGTTTTGGCATTTTGGCTATTGCTATCTTGGTTTTTTGCAACCAGAAGTAACACGAGTGGGTGGAGCTAAGTACAACCGAACGCTGAATAAGACATTTTTAAGCGACCGAAATGTTACAATTAACTTTCATGAATTCACACCAAAAAACATGACTTCTGTCTCAATGGCAGTTTCATAAAGGTTTTACCAGGATACATTTGTACCTGCTGCCATATCAAGTAAATTCAGTTTACTATGAGACAGATCTAAAATGATTCAAGGCAGAACCACCATCACAATCGTCTGCCTTTATCTCTCTCGCACTCTCTTCTCTACCGTAGCTTTACATCTCACAGCAGCTCTGTTAAATTTTCATTTGCCTCTTTCCTGTCATAGTTAAGTTCTCTGTCACCCACAAAGGGGTCTCAGCAAAACCCCCCGAAAGCTGCAGACAGGCTGGTTGTCGGTATGACAGTGACTTCAAGCTACATGCCTCTGTGCTGATGATGTTTTAATGTCAGCCCATTGCCGTTCGCCCCTTTTTACTCAAGTTGTGTTGGGGGTGGGGGGTGGATATTTACCCCTGCGAGAATCGATTACTGCTTTGTTGACAGTCGCTGCGCACTATAACCTCTCATTAGGTCCGACATATGCTGCGCCTGGCATTGCTGCCGATGCAAGCTGTTTTCTCAATGACATCTCCCAGTGCTCCCGTGGCGTCGGGAAGGAGCAAGATCTCATAACATTGCCTTAACGTTAAGTTCTGGGGAAAAGTGTAGTCAATTATGTTGGTCTTGAAATGGTACAAAGTCGGAGCTTTGCTCAGGCAAGTGTCATTGTTGAGTATTTGAAAGTGAGAACAAATTTATTTCCATTGCTTGGGGGCGGAGGTAACGGTGTACCTAACAGTATATCTAAAACAAAACAAAACTCCTATGACTTCTGTTAACACACGCCTTACTTCATTTCCTGTTAGTACAAAACATTACAGTTAGGGTTGTCAGTCGATTCAAATATTTAATTGTGATTAATCGCATGATTGTCCATAGTTAATCGCGATCGATCATTAATTAATTTCACATTTTTTATCTGTTCAAAATGTACCTTAAAGGTATATTTGTCAAGTATTTAATACTCTTATCAACATGGGAGTGGGCAAATATGCTGCTTTATGCAAATGTATGTATATATTTATTATTGGAAATCAATTAACAACACAAAACAATGACAAATATTGTCCAGAAACTCTCACAGGTACTGCATTTAGCATAAAGAAATATGCTCAAATCATAACATGGCAAACTGCAGCCCAACAGTCGACAACAGCTGTCAGTGTGTAAGTGTGCTGACTTGACTATGACTTGCCCCAAACGGCATGTGATTATCATAAAGTGAGCATGTCTGTAAAGGGGAGACTCGTAGTACCCATAGAACCCATTTTCATTCACATATCTTGAGGTCAGAGGTCAAGGGACCCCTTTGAAAACGACCATGCCAGTTTTTCCTCTCCAAAATGTATCTTAAATTTGGAGCGTTATTTAACCTCCTTCATGACAAGCTAGTATGATATGTTGGTAGTAGTACCAATGGATTCCGTAGGTTTTCTAGTTTCATATGATACCAGTATCTTCACTCTAGCTATAAAACTGAGCCTGCTACAACCTAAAAATCGCAAGTTGCATTAACGTGTTAAAGGAACTAGTGCCGTTAACGTGACAGCCGTAATTACAGTGTCATTAATTTATTATTTGCAGTACTACCTCCCAATACAGTTTGTAGAAGACGTAGCACCATCACTCTTCGGCCCCTGTGAGTTTGTTCTGGAGAAAGATATGATAAAGGCCCTGTGAGGCGGAACAAGGTACAGCTAAAGCATGCTGTACTATCACGGAAAAGCTGTACAAATCAGCTCATGTATCATGAATTAGCTTAAAATATTTATTCAAAACACTTGACACTATTTTATCCTCAGTTCAGCTTGTCTTTCTCAAAATATTCATAACCAGTCATGGTTGTTTTCTTGAGCATTGACTACATCCTTTGAAAATCTGAATTATTGCAAATTGAAAAAAGGAGATATGTGCTCCGTGGGGACAATGTTTATTTATTTATTTTTTTCCCCCAAGATTGGAACAGAATCATTTTGGAGGTATATCAAAGCAGCGAGGCAGATGAAAAAGAAATTCTACCTTTGAATTGGAAATCCTTCATGAACAATGTCCACGTTTGGATCGCTCTGAGACTGGGGACTACGTCTTTGACCACAATGCAAATTCCACATTATCACAGGGGGAGGGACCTTGGGTGAACATGATAGAGAATGTCTTGTTCATACAGCTTGAGATAGGTTCAAGAGAAGTTCAGTCACAGATAAGGCTTTGATTTGGGAGTTAAGGTCTGAGGGAAATAAATAGATAAATAAAGTGAGTGAAAGTAAACTTTTCAGTCCATGAATACTGAATGACATGCATCTTGGGATGGGGGATATTTTTACTTTCCCAGCTCAGCCAGTGTTTGCTGCTGCTGGAATATCTGTCAGAATTCAAAGCTCAGCAAACACACAGAAGAAATGCTTAGTGCCAGAAAATGTTACTGAGAAATTAGTCAGTTGTTAGATGTGATTATCATAAAGTGGGCATGTCTGTAAAGGGGAGACTCGTGGGTACCCATAGAACCTATTTTCATTCACATATCTTGAGGTCAGATGCGAAGGGACAGTTTTTCCTCCCAAAAATGTTAGCGTGTTTGGAGTATTATTTAGCTTCCTTCGCAAAACAAGCTATGACATGGTTGGTATCGATGGATTCCTTTGATTTTTTAGTTTCATATGATGCCAGTATCTTTACTCTAGCTTTAAAACTGAGCCCGTTACAACCTAAAAATCGCAAGTTGCTTTAATGCATTAAAGAAATTATTGGCATTAAAACAAAATAGCATTTTTATCACATTACGTTTGACAGCCCTAGTTGTTACTTATCCCATTCTGTCTAAATTGCCCGTGTTGATAAAGCCTTCACAAACATTTATTAATGTTGAATCACCTCCAGCGGGAGACTTTCATCTTAGCAGACACATCAGTTTATGATCTAATTTGTGAATCCCCAAATCCTTGTCGGCAAGGCAAAGTCCGGTGAATATATGAAAACAAGCTAACAGACATTTAACTAAATCAAACCATGGCTAGACGAGTATCTTTGCCTCCCACGTTTTCCATTCGTATTTGGAAACCTAGTAATTTAAACTCACCATGCACATAGATAAAGACTGATGTGGCTGAATAGGAAGGACATTTGAATCTACTGCTCCGTTGTGGCTGTTAGCTGGGGTTGAAGATGAACAGGCTCTGCCACAGTGGGCTGGGAGAAATTGGCTCTGTATTTCAAGGTAGCTCATGTCAAGTTATGCCATTTTCTTCTGTTGACACTGTCATGTTCTTCTTTTATGGCTTTGAAAAATACCAGGCTTTGTTGTGCTCGGGGACCGATGGATCACATAGAATTTGTGGGTCTCTTTATCATATTCAGGCCTTTGTGCATGTAAATCAGTGTGGCTGTGCTGTAGGTAGGCTATTATTTCCAATTTGAATGTCAGATCAGAGTCTGTAAACAATTGCACCTACCTGGCACGGACTACAAACAGGCTCCCAAAAGGCTTGACTGTCTTCCTCTGATATTGTGTAAAAATAGGGAGGTCAAACCCTCCACATATTCCTAAAGAGTCTCCTCACCAGGAGGGGACAAAACCGCCTCTTGAATGTGTGTTTTTTGATATCACACACTCACCAATCAGGTATTCTTGTCAACGCTGGATGTTTGGCTCCATCCTTTAGAGACCTGCTATATGGAGATTGACACCAATGTGCGTGGCATGACCGCAGAGGATGAAAAGCAGCACAGCAATTGTTGTGGATGAAAAAAAGACCAAACAAGGTGTACGTTTCATGATTGCATCGAGGCGAACAATCTTTTTGCCTGATAATCAGACTGAACTGCCGTTTCGTTTCACTTCATTAGGGCTGCAACTAATGATTATTTTCATTGTCAATTAATCTGTTGATTATTTTCTGGATTAATCGACTAGTTGTTTGGTCTATAAAATGCCAGAAAATGGTGAAAAATGTTGGATCAGTGTTCCCCAAAGCACAAGATGACGTCCTCAATTGTCTTGTTTTGTCCACAACTCAAAGATATTCCGTTTGCTGTCATAGAGGAGTAAATAAACCAGAAAATGTTCACATTTAAGAAGCAATAATCAGAGAATTTTGACTTTTTTTTCCTTAAAAAATTACCCAGACCGATTAATCGATTATCTAAATAGTTGATGATTAATTGAATAGCTCTTTAGCAGCCCTGCACTTCATTCTTTCAGCCTGACATGTTAATTTTAGCCCATGTCTTGTTGGGAGGGGGTATTTTGTTTCCCCCTACCCGATCAATAGTGAGTGACCTATCCATTCTGCTGATGTCATTTTCATTTGAGCTGTGGTATTTTCATGACGATTGAAGAAATGTGTCTATTTTAAGAGTTGTTACTTCATATGATGTGGCCACCAGGAGCCAAATTCAGTTCATTCAGGATACCAGTCATCTGGAATACATACAGTATATACCATGAAATAGGTTTGTGATACTGTGGTATCATTTTTCAAGTTATTCCAGTGGCGCATGTTTTTTTTTTTTTTTTTTTTGTAGAAAAATCAGACAAACCTGATGAAATAAGAGCAGCCTTTGTGATACTTCCAGCTGTTCATTCTCAGCGTCCCCTGTGTCAAGGTCCCAATACTATATGTGTATGATGTTCTTATGTATGACGACTGTCCCCCGGACTGCAGCAACTTCAATGTCAGCAAGAGTTGATGCTGAAAGCCGAGCTAGGTACCATGGGACTGTGCACCATCTTCAATAGTTTATATGTAATTTCCCTTTAGGGATTCTCAACATGCAGTTTATGGTATAATACATTTTACAAAAAGCTTTGGAATAAGGCATAACATGATCTTTTAGGGTGCTTTCACACCTAACCTGTTTTAAAACAAACCCTTGTACGTTACCCTGTTTAGTGCGGTTCGTTTGGGCTGATGTGACTGTCAATCAAACTCTTAAAGGGGACATATCATGCTCACTTCCAGGTTCATACTTGTATTTTGTGTTTCTACTAGAATATGTTTTCATGCTTTAATGTTCAAAAAATACATTACTTTCTCATACTGTCTGAATATACCTGTATTCACCCTCTGTCTGAAATGCTCCGTTTTAGCGCCTGTCTCTTTAAGCCCCCCTTCTGAAAAAGCCCAGTTTGCTATGATTGGCTTGTGAGTAAAATATGGTATACCTTTGCAAAGGTAGTTCTCAAGCTGTGGGCAATATATTCTAATGAGCCTGCATGCGACATAGGAAGGTGAGCCAAATCTGAATGGCTTGTTGAATCACATGTTTTCTGATCTAGACAGCCCACAAAAAATCTGACTTATGTCACAGTTTGTGGGTTGGTAGGCACTCCAGATACCCAAATGTATGAACACAAGCACTGAAAAAGAGAGTTCTTCATCATATGTCCCCTTTATCAGAAGGGACTCTATTTAAAAGTGTGTTAACAGAGCTAAATGTCAGTGTTTTATGGTATAATGATATCATTTAAAGACGAACTGTGTAACTTGATGCATAATTCAATGTTTCTTTGGTCTCATTTATATTAACATTACACCACAGTTTAGATCACAGACGTTGGCTTTAGATAAAATCCATTGATGACGTCTTTCTTCACTCCATGTGGTTCCTTTAGGTCCTGTATTTCCATACGTCTCTGCGGTTGCCCAGCACGGTGGTGGTCCTGGAGCTGGTGTCGCTGTCACCCAGGCCAGACGGCTCCCAGCAGGCCCTGGGGCGAGGCTTCACTGTCCTGGAGCTTTTTACCAACAGGCCAGAGGCTCAGGCTGCTGATGGGGACAGAAGGTGATTAGCCCACTCTTAATTACACCAGCCGGGTATTAATTCGGTTATCATGAGGAGATGAAGGACAGGTATGGTTGTGGTGAGGGGGTTGCTGCTTGAATATCATCCAGGGACTCTGAGATTGTTAAATATACTTATACCTATCAAGCCCTAGCAATAATACGGTATGTAGCAGCTGTAGTAATTTCACTTTTTCTGCATGCTTGCAGAACTAAAGTACTACTTTGCATAAGCAGTTTGGGGTTTGTTCTGTTGTCATTAGTCAGGATTTAGAGGGGGTGGTCAGGGAGTTAGTCTGGTTGAGAGTAGAGCTGCAACGATTAATCGATTAGTTTGTTAACTATTAAATTAATCGGCAACTATTTTGATAATCAAATAATTGGTTTAATTTTTTTATGAAAAAAAAGTTAGAATTCTCTGATTCCAGCTTGTTAAATGTGAATATTTTCTGGTTTCTTAACTCCTCTATGACAGTAAACTGAATATCTTTGAGTTGTGGACAAAACAAGACATTTGAGGACGTCATCTTGGGCTTTAAGAAACACTGTTCGACATTTTTCACCATTTTCTGACATTTTATACACCAAACAACTAAACGACTAATCGAGAAAATGATCAACAGATTAATCGACAATGAAAATAATCGTTAGTTGCAGCCCTGGTTGAGAGATGCCAGTTGTTGACACTAGAATTAAATGTAGCTAGCACAACTTGAGACACACGTTTTTGTGTGTATATTGGCAACTATAGCAGCTCCATTCATTCAGGTTGGTTTTAATTTATTTTCTAGGCTGAATCTACACCATGGATCACCAAGAAACCTCCTCCTTCCCCTCCTGAAGGACACTGTTGACCGTAAGGACCTTTTTAAATATACTATAGCTTTTAGTAGTTACTGTATTTGGCTTATTTACTTTAGGTATTAAGTAATGCAGCAGGAATAATGTAAGGGCCACAGTACATGTGGGATTTAGTGGTATTTATTTAAAGACAACGACATCTTTAGCTACACACAACGACCCTGTCGACAATAAAGGGTGCAGTGCCACCCCTCAGTTCTGTTCTTTGTCTTGTTATAGCAAGCTGAGCTGTTCCAAAATGTAATATCATACCAATGATTCACTAACATTTCATATCGTCTGAAGGGATTACGTCAGGCGTAACCTTTGGAGACTGTAATCCATATTCTGCATAGATGTAACAACTACTCATAAAGTAAAATGCTAAAGTATCAGAGTGGTGGCTTATGCTATAATAAAATATAGTGAAATAAAGTAGATTGAATAGCAAAACATTTAACTTATCTAACCCAGCTCAGCTGGCACCGCCATCCCAGAACCTCGCTGACTTAGAAAAACTCCCAGCACAAACCCTTATGAGGAAAAACAAAATAAATATTCGGTGTGAAAACTGTAAAAGAGATACCAGTGCATTAGGTGCTGTGGGAAAACAATACAATTATAATGGGCAATGAAAAGTGTGAAATGACATAAAGATGTGATCTGAATACTCTGCCAGGGACCATCACAGGAGGACGGGTCAACTGCGTGTAAGGTCAGTCAAACAGAGAAGTCTAAAAGAGAGAAACGCCACACATTTGAAGCAGACAACGCCTTGCCCCCTTGCGTTTGGCTTGAAATGAAAGTATTCTCATTTCCCAGGCAGCCAGGTTCAATGTATTATTGACCATCATATTTTCTTCTCAGGCCAGTTGCAGTTATTTTTGTAGTTTACTTTTTAGCTATATTTTTCTTTAAGAGCATATGTGCAAGTTGTGTCCAAAGCTCTGAGTGATTTTAAAGATCCTAGCAGTCTGCATGATTCCTAACAATTACATATTCGATGAATAGGTAATGAAGAAAGCTAGTACTTATGTCAAAGTGAACGCAATAATAACACGTTAATGCAAATTTGTTTTAATGCCACTAATTTCTTTAACGCATTAATGCTATTTGGTCTTTCGGAGGTTGTAACAGGCTCGTTTAAAAGCTAGAGTGAAGATATTGACATTATATGAAACTTGAAAAACCTAAGGAATCCATTGGTACCAACCATACCATGTCATACTAGCTTGTTGTGAAGGAGGTTAAATAACGCTCCAAATATAAGCTAAATTTTGTCGAGGAAAAACTGGCATGGACACTTTCAAAGTGGTCCCTTGACCTCTGACCTCAAGATATGAGAATGAAAAGTGTTCTATGGATACCCACGAGTCTCCACTTTACATACATGCCAACTTTATGATAATCACATGCAGTTTGGGGCAAGTCATAGTCAAGTCAGCACACTGACACAACGACAGCTGTTGTTGCCTGTTGGGTTTGAGTTTTCCGTGTTATGGTTTGAGCATGCTTTTTATGCTAAATGCAGTACCTGTGAGGGTTTCTGGACAATATTTGTCATTGTTTTGTGTTGGTAATTGATTTCCAATGATGAATATATACTTACATTTACATAAAGCAGCATATTTGTCCACTCCCATGTTGACAAGAGTATTAAATACTTGACAAATCTCCCTTTAAGGGACATTTTGAACAGATACAAAAATGTGCGATTAATTTGCGATTATTCACACTTAAATATTTTAATAGATTATTTCAATCGACTTATGATTGAATGAATCAATATAACTGTGGATCTCCCTGCTGGAGGTTGACAGTTTGGTTATTCATCTGGCTTTGGGTGTGAGTTGTTTTGTGGACTATTGATTGGATTATCTTTGAATATCAGACTTGTATCGGGTTAGCATTTGAGAACAAGCATTTGAATTATTGAGTTTGCTACTGAAGCTCAGGGTTTGTCTAGCTATGTCCTCGCTTGGCCTAAAAACCAAGGCTATGAATTACAAAACACTGTAGTGCCTCACAGTATGAATAATACTGCGCCCAGTGAGAGCCAGAGTTCCTGTCTTGGCTATCATGTCACATGAATATTAGAAAACCTTCTCTCAAACGGACTCTTATACTTGCTGAATTATTAACCACATGCCTGTTGTTTAGTGGAACGTTGCTTTTTTGTTCTAAGGGCCATACTGCTGCCACTCTTGCTGCTTTTTTATAGTCAGAACCCTTTTTTCATTTCTTTATATCACTTTCAGTCTCATCCACTGTGACAGGAACACACAGTACTTGTCTCTACTGCTTGATGTGAAGCATCTTGAGTGTGAATTTGTAGACAGAAAAAAATATCGAAAACTGATCTTTGCTGGAGTGAAATAAGTACATTTCCTTACGGTGGTCTGATGTGGTAAAGAATTATGATGAGAAAACATGCCCTGGAGGCTGACATTGTTTTCATTCTTCATTCATTACAAATTCCACATTATTCAGTTTCCCCGACTTAGTTTTTGAAAACACTGTTGCTCCGGATAAGAAAAATATATTCATAACTTCTTGACGTGTTGCAAATGAAGTTGGGGTTAGAAGTTGAACTGAATATAAGTGAATGGATTTAAACTACAAATATCTGTATTTCCACACGTCTACCATTTTAATGTCATAGCAAGCATCACTCACCATCATCATTACAACGGAGTGTGCTTCCTTATTGTCCTAAAACAAGCTGATGGCTTCGGGCGTAGACATGTCGCTCACCCGACTGTGTGGCTGGGCCGGCTTACTCGTCTCTCTTCTCATGTCAACAATGGCGTGCTGAGCTCAGTTAGTTTCAGTTCAATTTAGGTTAACAAATAGATGCAGACAGAAAGTTATTTCTGAAGAAGTTATTCCTCATTTTTCACGTGTTTTCCCAAGAATGTCCAGCAACACGTGTCAATATCCGCTCTTTACATGCATACAGTCTTTTAAAAAAAACAAAACGGCTGTCTTCAGTTAGGTTTAGGCAACAAAAATACTTAGTTAGGTTTAGGAAAAGATCGTGTTTTTGGTTAAAATGTCTACGGTTAGTTAAGTGGCATTACTTAAGTATGGAAGTTACGTGACAAATAAATCAAAGTTGACCTTCACACAGGATATGAACAGCGGCCTCCTGGGCGAAAGTCTGGTGTTTTTTGACCCACCTGTCCACCCCAGCTCGTATTATCTAAGACCTGCCTTCTTGAATGTTGGCAACCGATCAAAAACGACAAATGGCACCCTGTGAACTAGGGATGCACCGATCCGACTTTTTCAGTCTCGATAACGGAGTACGGATACCTGTGTTTAATTAATAATCTGTATGCCTCACTGTGTGGAAGTGACTGAGATCATTCTTTTTTATGTGTAAGGCTACATCAGGCTTGACTTAAACATTGCTTTCCTAACTTTGTAAAAAAAAATGTAACAAATGGACACATAGTTATAAATTTACTGTATTGTTATTTATTACTATCGTACACCAGCAACTTGGTAAAACATCTTCAAAATTAACAGGAGTTAAAATTCAAGTGTAAACCTTTTTAATGCAGCAACAAATTGGTCAAAACTAAACCAGGAATACAAATTCCAGTATATAATGTATATAGTATATAAACATAGAATTGAATTGAATAGTCATTGTCACCGATATCCGATCCGGTATTCGTATCAGTGCATCCCTACTGTGAACATGACATGACTGAAAATACTGTGGTTTACTTGAGAGAACACAAAATCCAAACCAGGAAGGTTTTTTTTTTTGGTGGGCTGCCCTCTGCGTTCGGCGTGGTGCCCACACTATGGTCTTATTGAATGAGGAGGCTGTGTATTTTTATGCAGTGCAAATGTTGGTGTAAACATGATCTAAACGGCACACAGTTTGTCTGAGATGGCCTCAGCTTGAAGGCAGACAGAGCACTCTACTGCAAGGCTCCATTTTGTGATTTGGCAGCAGGAGAAACCTGAGTCCTGTGTTTTTCCTCTCGCTGAATGTCACATCCAGGGCCATAACAACTTTGAAGCATTTTGTTGATTTTGTATCATTGTGAAAAAGTTGTTGAAATAAGCTCATATTGACCGCCAGGCTATTGACTAGCATGAGCTAGTGTTTGTCCTTCTGTGTCTTTAGGGCATTAAAAGTGCTTCCAATTACATTTTTTAGCACTGTGTATACTGTGTACATACTGTATGAACTTTCCTGTTAAGAAAGTATAAGAAGAGCAAACAAACCTCGGTCCTATCATTTACAAAATGGAGCTTATTTTCCCGTTCCAAGGACAGTAAGTGTACTCCGTCCTCCGGAGTAGGTCAGCATTCAGTCCGCTGTTCGCAGTGCAAAATGTGGTCTTTGTCTTCACAATCCATTGAGAATTGTTTGCTGCATCACAACATGCAGCAAAAGGTACAGATATATTCTAGTATGGTAAATGTGTTCACTGGGTTCTTCTCAAAGTAGGAATAAAGACAGATGAATGGAAAGAGAGAGTGCACCTCGTGGCCTTGTGGTAACTCCGTTTTTTGTCGTGTTTTGGCACAATTTGGATGAATTAATATAATAACTGGCTCTGCAAGATGAAAGAAAGTATTTTATGAATACTTTTTACACCATCATCTAGAGACTAACATTAGCAAAACAGAGTAGAAAATAACACGGTCTCTTTGATTTCAAAAGATCTGCATCAGTGCAGTGTTGTGGATAATGATGGGTTTCCCTGGTACTGCATTAGCGTTAGTGCTGAAGACAATACAGCACAGCGGCGCACTATTTATTTCATTACTTTAAAGGCACAATGAGTAGGATTTTCCTAAAAAGCAATGTATGAACTCATACAGAAATAATCCCTTTCAATTCGGGATGTCAACGATTAACCACCGGGAACATTTTTTACTGGGTACACATGTCTGTCTATATGTTAATTTAATATTTAACATCGATTGGTTAACATGGGTGCTGAAGCTTCATGTTAAAGGTCCAGTGTGTAGGATCTGGCAGTATCTAGCGGTGTGGTGAGGAGATTGCAACCAACTGAAGACTCTCCCGTGTGCCAAGCGTGTTGGAGAGCTACGGTGGCCGACGCAAAAACGTGAATGGCCCTCTCTAGAGCCAGTTGAAGCAGAGCCAGTGCTCTGAGTGTGTGTGTGTGTGTGCACGTGGGAAGTGAGTGGTGAAGCAAGAGCAAGAGGGCGGTGGCGACGGGAGCGAGTAACCATATTGACTCCGCCCCAAGCAGGAAAAGTTAACAGAGTTTTGTTTGTCCGTTCTGGGCTCCGTGAAGAGGACCCGCTCCCTGTGTAGATATAAACGGCTCATTCTAAGGTAACAAAACAACGATTCTTATTTTCAGGTGATTATCCACTAAAGAAAACATACTTATTAATTTTAAATTCAATTTCTGCCTATAGATCCCCCTAATTGTTACACACTGGTCCTTTAACCAATTGTCACTCTCAGAGTGAATTAAAGAGCAGGTGAGAAAAGAAAACAATATTGTAAATGTTTCAATTCAGAATCGATGCGTCATCTGTTAAAACTGACATCCCTACTCTCAATTGAAGCGTTTTGTTGTTGTTTGTATCATTGTGAATAACTTGTTGAAAGAAGCTAATATGGACCGCCATGCTATTGACTTGCATGAGCTAGTGTTTGTCCCCTTCCAATTATGTCTCATACTTATATGCAATTGTACAGCATGTTCTAACAGAGTCCATAGTTTTGCAATGGCAATGCCAGCTTTGACAATGGGCCTTCATTGCAGAGAAGTGCCACTGCCAGGGGCATGTTGTTGTATATGTGTATGGTGTGATGTGTGTAGGGGGATGCATTTGGCAGAGTGTGAGCAGGGACAGGCAGGATATATACTGTAGGTGGCTGCCAAACACTATGTCTCTGTGTTCTACTGCCTAGCAGGGCTCTCTGCCACTGGCTGAGTGACATACACACACACACACACACACACACACACACACACACACTCACACTCCCCCCTATGGGGTGGGATAATGAATGGATAGAACTAGAAACATGAATAAATGAAGAAGAAAATGAAGGAAAGTTGAAAAGGGTTTGTCTAGTAGAAGACTGTCTTGGTGGAAACAGGAATTAGGGCTGTCAAAGTTAACGCGATAATAACGCATTAACGCAAATTTGTTTTAACGCCACTAATTTCTTTAACGCATTAACGCAAATTGCAATTTTTAGGTCGTAGCAGGCTCAGTTTTAAAGCTGGAGTTAAGATGGAGGCATCATATAAACCTAAGGAATCCACTGGTACCAATCATGTCATACTAGCTTGTTGCGAAGGAGGTTAAATAACTCTCCAGACTTACGCTAAATGTTTGCGAGGAAAAACAGGCATCGCCATTATCAAAGGGGTCCCTTGACCTCTGACCTCAAGATATGTGAATGAAAATGGGTTCTATGGGTACCCACGAGTCTCCCCTTCACAGACATGCCCACTTTAGGATAATCACATGCAGTTTGGGGGCAAGTCATAGTCAAGTCAGCACACTGACACACTGACAGCTGTTGTTGCCTGTTGGGCTGCAGTTTGCCATATTATGATTTGAGCATATTTTTTATGCTAAATGCAGTACCTGTGAGGGTTTCTGGACAATATTTGTCATTGTTTTGTGTTGTTAATTGATTTCCAATAATAAATATATAGATACATTTGCATAACGCAAGCATATTTGTCCACTCCCATGTTTATAAGAGTATTAAATATTTCACAAATCTCTCTTTAAGGTACATTTTGAGTGGATGAAAGATGTATGATTAATTTGCGATTAATCGTGATTAACTATAGACAATCATGCGATTAATTGTGATTCAATATTTTAATTGATGGAAAGCCCTAATAGGAATGCAAAGTGATGGGAATTGTAAATTCTCATAACTCTAATTATAATGATTGTCTTGTTTTTAAATGAACGTCACCAGATGACATAATCAGATGGATAGATTAGATTTCAGAAAAAATACAACCACTGGGCTGATTAAAAGATAGCAACAAAGTGTTGGAGCCAGAAGCAAGAAAAAACAAGCTTCTCCATGGCTCTGAAAAGGTGGTATTTTGGATAAAAACACTTTTCAGCAGAAATAGAAAGTAAGTTTAGGTTAAACACAGTTTTAACCTATGAAATACAGCTTGGACCAAAGGGTATAAGATCAGTGGAGAAACCCCAAAAGCTGAAATATAAATTGGAGACAAGTCGGTCTGAACTGAAACAGAAAAAAGGAGCAGTGAAATTAGGGAAGAAAGCAATAGAGCTGTAGTGGCAGAGAAGTCAAAGCTTCTCTATTTTCCAGAGCTGGAGTCAGGGTCAAGAGGCAGGAAATGGGAAAAGGAGAGACGATAGAGGAAAGGAAGTTGCCTCGGGGCTTTTGAAAGTCTTAGAGGATGAGAGGCAAAAAAGGGAGGAGGAAACAAGCACGAAGGGAGGCAGTAAGCTCATTGGCTTCATCTAAGCTTCTGCTCTCGACCAACTGGGAGGAAAGGGGAAGGAGTGGAGAGAAGAAAAAATGGAATAAGAAGGATGGAGGGCTGCTCTGGGGCCCTCTTAGTGTGATGAGAGGACAAACAGATGGTACATTGTGTTCACATTAGCATATCTTAATTTGAATTAACACCACGATGCATCAATTTATTGTGTGTACGTCTGTGTGGGGGACAGAAAGGTAGTGCCATGACAAATTCTCTCACTGATATACCAAAAAGCCTCTCTGTGGCTAAGATAAAGAGGTTTGCTGGTGCCTTCAAAAGGGTTTTCCCTGCATATCTGACTCAAAGGCAACCCACATAAGTGTTTGTTTTCACCACCTACGCCAGGCTTTATTGCTGTTTGGGTGAACTTCACACTTCCAACAAACATAATGAAGTTAAACAACACTTTTCCCCCGTTGTGGCTCCTCCACCTCCAACATGGTCCACTTTAGGCTCATATTGAGCCACGGAAAACTCTGCTTTACAACATTTAAACAGTACTTTTATGTGTGTGTGTTCATGTAGAAGCAACGTGATATCACACTAAATCGTGTGATAGACCTCCCTGTCCACCAGAGGATAGCGTGTCAGTGTCACGTCAGGCGTGAATATTACACGTGTTGAGGTAATTTAGAAACAAATTACATCATTTATTCACCAGAGAGCACTGACAGGTTCGTTTTTGAACTGTGAAATGCTCCATCCAGTGTATACGTTGATAACAAAAATGTATGGAATCTTTTGTGGACCAGGTACCAAATTTAAGGAATCCGTAAGTTAAAGTTGCATGTTCTTGGGTATGAAGTATTAGCTGATATATCAGTATCTGTTTTTTTTTTATTATCAAATGTCTGTCAGTATCAGTCTCAAAAGTTGTTCTGGAAATCAGTGTAAAATGCACATCAACATTTCCCAGAACCCAAGTTAACATTTTTAAATTGCTTGATATATCAGACCACCAGTCCAAAACCCAACAATTCGCAATGATGTATTTAAAAAGTAAAGCAGCACAGTCTCACGTTCAAGAGGCTATAGGCCGGTAATGTTTCGCTTTCTTTTCTTAATCGAATAATCGACTAATCATTTAAAGCAACAGTGTGTAACATTTCGGGGATCTTTTAGCATAAATGGAATATAATATTCGTAACTATGTTTTCATTAGTGTAAAATCACCTAAAACTAAGAACCGTTGTGTTTTCGTTAGCTTAGAATGAACCCTTCATATATACATAGGAGAGCGGGTCCTCTTCATGGAGTCCACCATGTTGCACCACCATGTTTCTACAGTAGCCCAGAGCGGACAAACCAAACACTGGCTCTAGAGAGAGCCTTTCATGTTTACCTGAAGGCCACGTCTGCGTTGACGTGAGCAGCAGAGTGCAAAACCGCGGTACCGCCGGCCGCCGTCTGACTTCCGTTGCTCCTAAAGTAGTGTTGTTATGGTAGGGATGACCAGCGAGGTGAACGGTGTTACCAAATTTTTGTACTTGGCGGTTCACGTTACAGCAGTCTTGGAAAGGGAGTAAGTGGAGGGGTACTCAGTTGGTTGCAATCTGCAACCACACCACTAGATGCCACCAAATCCTACACACTGTTCCTTTAAGCCCAAATCACCAAATATTGAACTGTTTTAGAAAGTGAGCTGTGGCAAAACCTGAGGTTTACATCCCTACTGTTAGCTTCACTGTTTGACAAGTGATATCTGGGAAAGTGACATGCAGAAGCACCAGCGTAGTGATTGCTTAGTACAGTTACCAAACATAGAAACAAACGCAAGTCACCACTTCAGATCCCTTCACTCTTACCTAAGTTGGCAGTAAAACCTTCCCTTAAAAATCACCCCATTGGTTTTCATCTTTATTACTTTCTTCTTTCCCGTTCAACCATCTCCCAAAACCACTGCCTGTTTGTCTGATGCTGAGCCATTTTTTGTTATTCCCCCCCCCCCACTTCCTTGGTTTCACATCTCCTGCCAAGTTGCAGCTCAACTGACTCTGAGGTACCACACCACTGCTGTAAGGAAAAAATTGGGGTAGTTTTCTAATCTATGCACAGCATCTGACTGAAACCCAGGCTTGATGCATAATGAATAACAAGAAATAAATGATGAAAAAGTTGCCGACACCTGGGCAGCATCTGTGTCAAGAAAGTTCTATGCTTGATTTTTTTTCCCCCTCCCTTTTTCTCTCTTCATTCCCACCCTACTTTTTTTCTGTGTTTCACGGTGAGAAACACCTTTTCAATGAAAGCTGCTGCCGCCACTGAAAACATTTATAGAAAAGAGCTGAAGCTGTGCTGCAACCTCAGAGATTTCCCCAAACCATTTTCCTTTTCGGGCTTTATACATTAGCACTTTTTTTTTAAGTTAAGTAAGTTAACTGTAAGAGAGAGTTAAAGGGTTTGGCTGGGATGAGTCATGGACAGGTAGCGGTATACGCCATCATCTTCTTTCCTTCTCAATCCTCTCTTATTGACTTTAAAGATAAAGGCTTGGCCCTGTCTAGTGCAGAAATGGACATTCTACCCAACCTTCCCGTGAACTCACCATATTTTTTTTTGTTTTATATGATTGAAAAAGACCTCCTTCATTAACAGAAATGTCTTTCTCCCTCAAGATACCATCTATTTCAAATACATTTAACATAAAATCGACTTTCTTTTCAGTGCTGATATTCAGCTGATCCCATTGTGATCCATTTGCTGCTTTTATTTTCTTGGTAAAAAGATTTGAAATGTTTTACTTCTGTGGTTCTGAAGAATAACGTAGTAGCATAAATATGTTAGTGATGGATTTACCGGTTTGTTTTGAAGTGTAACTTCATGTCTTCAATCATTTTAGAAATTGAATTCGTTGTGTAGCTACCATTGGGCAATATTTGAACAAGCTGGATTCTTCCTTACAAAAGTCTGGACTTTATTTCAGGTATTAAAGTTGTTGTTCTTGTGAGCCAAGTTTGTAGGGCAGTTAGAAAAATGCACTGATGTTTTAAAAGCTGATTCATACAGTTTATTGAGAGAAAAACTGTGTGGATTACATTCAGCAATTCCTTAAACTGTGGGATGTTGGGTAGTTTTTAAACTGGGATGCTGTAGCAGCATATTTTGATGGCTGCTGAGGAGTTTGGTTTTCTGCTGTACATTAAAGGCCAGATATAATCAAATGGACATGGACAGTGATGGGCACGTGGTTCTGTTTATACTACACTGTACACATGAATGTGTTTGTACATCTGTCACGCGTACAGTCTGCACAGTCTATATTTGTATATATGCTCTCGACAGATGTGGAAATTTGGGTCACATGACGTGAGTATAATTTGGGTTTTATTGACATTTTCTTTTGTCAGGCAATGCTCTTTACAGTAAAAAAGGCTTAGCTGGTTATAATGACACTTCAAGACAAAACAAATCTTAAGATTTTATATTTTGACACCAATGATAAAACAAAGTAAAAAAAAGTATATTTATATTCAATGAAAGTCATAACTTCTTAATGTTTGCTCTGTCCATCTTTAGGGTTCAACGTTTTTTTTTCTTTTCTTGCCCCTATACAAATTGTTTTATGTATTAGTGGTTGTCAAATAACAGCAAAGACTAAAGTTAATTGTCATGTTT